>NC_071401.1:66029320-66236820 GCF_017976375.1 Cuculus canorus
GAGTTACAGTTAGTTTATCTTCATGACTCTTAGAAGCTCTGAAATTCATTGTGACTCTTGGAAGTTGCTATAACTTCATAGAAACATAGAATCATTTGGTTGGAAAAGACTTTTGAGATCATCAGGTCCAACCATACCTGTCCACTACTAAGCTATATGCCTGAGCACCTCATCTATCCATATTTTAAATACTTGCAGGGATGGTGACTCAACCACCAGTCAGACAGCCTGTTACAGTGCCTGTAAAACCTTTCAGTGAAGAAATTTTTCCTGATGTCTAATCTGAAGCTCCTCTGGTTCTTCAATAAACATGAAAAAAAAAAGCACCAGATTTCTCTTTGAAGCAAAAGAATTCTTAGATCTTTGCCTAGAGAAACTCTTTACACTGGTATTCACTGCCAAAATCTTTGCAGTCTGGTTATCTAAGATTATTTAAGCTTCTTAGAGAAAACAATCAGTTTTTAAGAATGAACATAGATCAAGATAATCAGGATAAAGCATGAGTGATCTCTGCCAAGCAATGTACAACAATCAGAAATTTAAGTTTGCTTTCCTTTGACAAAGAGTGATAGTAACATGTTTTTCAGATTCCATCAAGGACTAGTGAAACTGCATTCTTGAAAAATGTAGGACCGCCTCTATATACTTCAGAGCTCCACATATGGTCATATTAGTACTCGTCTACACCACAAGAATGTCAGCAAAAGCAAAATGTATTTTCTGTTTAATTTGGAGTTATCAAAAAAATGAAATTAAAAAGGGAATGTGTTGTTCTTTGGCCATGATCTTTTGGTTCCTGGCTGTTTCTGAAGAAAAGAGCTGAAAACCGAGATTCGGTGTTCAAGTACAAGTTAATAGCCATGAGAGCAAAAAGCAGAAATGGCAGCACAATCTATGTCATACACATATATTTCTCCCACAAAGGTAGGCACAATCAAGAGGCACTAAAGGAATCCAAATAAAGTAGTTCTATTTATTATATTTTCACCTTCTGTCACTTTTTTTTTTTTTTTTCCAAATTCCATCAATTTGTATCAATATGGAGTTTATGTTTTCTCGCTAAAGTCATGGCAAGGCTGAATGAGCTGGTGGTGTCCCTGAAACATCGTCATAAGGTTCATGGCCACAGTAGCCATAATTTCAGACAACTGGCCAGAGGCTGCATGATGTCGGGGCTTTGCCACTTGCAGCTAATAGCTGCTGATCTACTTGGCTGTGTGGAAGCTGATCATTGGGGAGTTGGTGCCCTGAGCCAAGTTGACAGAATGGAAGCAGAAAGGCTGAAGGAGTGTGCACCCTATTGCATCCTCTGACTGTCTTCAGCGTTTAATCTATAAGCTGGAAAATAATAGGAATTGAAGTTAGGGAGACTATCATTAACTTCATGCACTTCTTGAAGAATCATTTTAATATACAGCTTGTTATTTATTTCATTTCCTACTTAAAGTTATTAATGTACTGATGTATTCCCAAGTGCTTTGCAAGTAAGGAAAAAAATCACGTGTCAAAAAATTCCAGATGTTTAAAGTTCCTAAGCCATAGAGTTCATACAGCTATCAATCAGTGAGTGAGCCAAAGAGGTGACAGTGGGATGGGATGGGGGATGGCGGCAGTGAGATAGGCAGCCTCTAGCAGCAACTACGTGGAGCAGTGCATGCAAGTGTTACTATTGTTCTGTGATGATTATCATAAAAAATTGATAGGTATTTTGGTTTTGAATATTGACTGGCACTATCATATCTACATTCTCAGAAATTTTTTCCATCTGTTTGTGCCTATAAACTTCAATTCTGCAATTACATAAGAACACAGTTGTTTGTTTTGCCATAAGGTCCTCAAAAATACTTTTCAGAGGTAAGCAGTGTTTTTTGCCACGGTGTGTTTTGCCACAATATTATGGATTATTTGGAAATTGGAAAGATTAAGGGGAATTTGCCATAAATACACGTTTTTGCTAAAAGATTTGTCTACTAAGGCACCACACTAAAAGAAAACAGAAAACAGAAAAGAAAACACAGCCATACTAAATTTTGATACCTTTACTGCAGATCTCTAGATGATTAGGTTTGATGCTTGTTCTTTGTAGGAAAACTTTTAACATGAGAAGAACACATAGACTCCATTGGAAGTAAAGGAAAAAGGCTAGAATAGCCCCTGGATTCCAACCCCTAATCTGTTAGATTATGACAGATTTCACAGACTTCACTGCTATACACCTGGGTGGTGAGCAGGTCACTTATATAAACTCAGGCCTAGGCACAGAGTTCCAGGTTTATCTCACCTTCCCTTAGTCACTCCACTCAGGCACCCAGAGCAGAAAAAAAATCCCCAAGCTAACGGTTTTTAGCACATATGGAATTCAAACGGTCTTCTCAAGTTCCCTGATTTCCTTAGTTTAGAGAGGGAGTACAGGTATGGTACATTTTCCCCTTTTGTGTCTGCAGCTAAATGGGATGAATTCAGACCAAATGTGTTCTGTTTATGATAATGAATAGCGTTTGGTCTAATTATTGAAAATGCTACTGTTTCCTGATCTTCCAGCAGTCCATCTCCTTCTATAACATTCTGGTAACAAGATTATCGTCCAATTTCTGTAAGGTCAATATTTAAACTGTAATAACATCAGCTGCCCATGACTTATTTTCTCCAAGACTGATAACGTGTTTTACAGAAGGAGATGGGAGCATATTGCCTGTCTATATTTTATCTCTCAAGGTAGATATCAGGTCTTTAAGATATTGGGCAATTTAGTAGAATTGACCTCTCTTTTTTTTTTTTTTTTTTCCAATCAGCAACCTAAAGAAAGTTGATCAAGCCTGTCTGAAATCTCTGACACAGCCTGGGCCATTTCTATTCCATAAAAATTGACTAATGATTTAATTTTTTTAACCATGCAATAAAAGACAATTTCAATTATTTTAAAGTAGAAAACAGATGTTAGTGAATTTGCACAGGCTAATTAACTTTCTACAAATACCTCACTGTGAGTTCAGAAAGCTTCAATTGCAAAAATTAAACATATCAAAAGAACTCAGTCTAATATGCCCAAAACAAAGTAGAACCATCTGAAATGTGAGCAACATCTTAATGGTTATTCAGAAATGACTGAATTCCATCGTTTTTATGTGAGCTGCATTAAAAAGGAAAAAGAAAAAAAAAGGGCATTTAATTCTTTTTCAAAACTACACCACCACAAAAAAAAAAAAAAGCCCTTGAGCCAAATATTAGGCTGTAAATAAGCTATGAACCCCTACAAGCTATGAGCAAACATATAGTGCCACTTCATTTAGCAACCTCTGCACTCAGTGCATTTCAGGAACTGAACTGACAGTTCAGACCTTTCCTTACAGCTAGCAGGTCCTGCCAAACTAACCTGCTCTTCTATGACAAGGTTACCTGCTTAATGGATGAGGGAAAGGCTGCGGATATAGTGTACCTGGGCTTTAGTAAAGCCTTTGACACCATTTTTCGCAGTACTCTGCTCGAGAAACTGGCTGCCACTGGCCTGGACAGGCGCACCCTCTGCTGCATTAAAAACTGGCTGGATGTCCAGGCCCTAAGTGTGGTGGTAAATGGAGTTAAATCCAGTTGGAGGCTTATCACAAGTGGCATTCCTCAGGGTTCAGTGCTGGATCTAGCTCTGATCAATACCTTTATTGATGATCTGGATGAGGGGATTGAGCTGAATGTATCCTTAGCAAGTTGACACTAAGCTGGGAGAATATGTCGATCTGCCCGAGGGTAGGGAGGCTCTGCAAAGGGATCTGAACAGGCTGGACCGCTGGGCTGAGGCCAATGGCATGAGGTTCAACAAGGCCAAATGCCGGGTCCTGCACTTGGGACACAACAACCCTGTACAGTGCTGCAGGCTTTGGGATGAGTGGCTGGAAAGCTGCACGGAGGAGAGGGACCTGGGGGTGTTGGTTGACAGCTGACTGAACATGAGCCAGCAGTGTGCCCAGGCGGCCAAGAATGCCAATGGCATCTCGGCTTGTATCAGAAATATCATGGCCAGCAGGGCCAGGGAAGTGATTCTGCCCCTGTGCTCAGCGCTGGTGAGACTGCACCTCAAATACTATGTTCAGTTTTAGGCCCCTCATTACAGGAAATATATTGAGGTCCTGGAACATCTCCAGAGGAGGGCAACGAAGCTGGTGATGAGGCTGGAGAACAAGTCTGATGAGAAGTGGCTGAGGGAATAGCAGTAGAGGATGAGGGGAAACCTTATCACTACCTACAATTACCTGAAAGGAGGTTGTAGCAAGGTGGCTGTTGATCTCGTCTCCCAGGTGACAGGTAATATGATGAGAGGGAATGGCCTCAGGTTCTGCCAGGGTAGGTTCAGATTAGATATCAGGAAAAATTTCTTCACCAAAAGGTTTATCAGGCACTGGCGCAAGCTGCCCAGGGAGGTGGTTGACTGACGATCCCTGGAGGTATGTAAAATATGAGCAGGTGAAGTGCTTAGAGATCTGATGTAGTTGTGGACAGGTATGGTTGGACTCCATGTCTCAAAGGTGCTTTCCAAATAGCGATTCTATGATTCTAATTCAGGTCAAAATCAGGATCTTAACTAAGGATCTCCTTCATGAAACCCGCTGCCTGTCCTTTCTATTTGCTATGTAGGGATGTAGGCATCCACTGTATGACAAGTCCTGCACTGACCGCATAAAATTTCAACAAATAATTGTCTCATGTAATTATTTACCTTATGTGGATATATTGGATCTAAATCATAATATTTAGAAAATAATGAGTTAGTTGGAAGGAAGGAAGGAAGGAAGGAAGGAAGGAAGGAAGGAAGGAAGGAAGGAAGGAAGGAAGGATGTACCAATGTAGAAAGAAAAATTATAGGACTCTTTTTCAATCATAACTAAAGGAGACAGAGAAAACCTGGTACTAATATTCAAATATATGAAACATGGTTTTCAAGACAGTCATAGAATCATGGACTCTCTAGGTTGGAAAAGACCTTCGAGATCATCAAGTCCAGCTGTTCCTGTCCACTACTAAATCATATCCCTAAGCACTTAATCTACCTGTCTTTTAAATACCTCCACGGGTTGTCACCCAATCCCCTCCCTGGGCAGCCTGTTCGAGTGCTTGATAACCCTTTCAATGAAGAAGTTTTTCCTAATGTCCAGTCTGAACCTTCCCTGGTGCAACTTGAGGCCATTCCCTTTCATTCTATCACCTATTACTTGGGTGAAGAGAAAGACTGATATTTGCTGTCTATGCTTGCTAGAGATGCTATAGAGGATAATGCTGTAAACTACAATATGGAACATTGAGGTTAGACACTAGAAAAGACAGAAGGAGAAACAATCTCTCTCACTTTAAGAACAGTGAATTAAATTAATAGACTGCCTAGGGAATTTCTGGAATCCCCATACTGGAGGTTTTTAAAAACAGGATAGACAAACATCTGTCAGAGATGATTTAGGTACAGCTGGTCCTGCCTTGGGGTAGGAGGAGGAACTGAGTAATCTTTCTAGCTCCCTTCCAGCCTTATTTGCTATGAATCTGTGATAAGCGGCAATAATACTTCAAAGGAAGACCTTGAGAGGTCACTCGGGTAGGGACAGAAAAGAAAAAGTAATAGTGAAGAAAACCAACGGGGATTTACCAGTCCTTATTATTTCTGAGTTCCCCAACTGCACTTTTTTGGGGGACTATTTCCACCAGAAAAAAAACGATATTATTAAATTACTTTGTATCAACATTTTGAGATGCCAGAGCATAGGACCAAAGCTAGAAATGCAATATGGAAGATAAGTCAAAAGATGAAAAAAAATTAGAATCCAAACAAAGGTAAAGTAACTGTCATAGACATGGTCTTTTTTATTCAGACAGCGTTTTTAGTTGTGTCAGGCCAAAGAAGATAAGACTTTTTACATTGGTCTCTAAATGTTACAAAAGGACATTTCTTCTTCTTTGGGTCAGTGTACTACTTAGCAACTCGCAGCCAGACCCCAAGATTATTAAGACAGACCAGATGATTATGGCAACATTGATGCAAGCATACAACAATGATATTTTTTCCCAAGGGTTAATATACGAACGGATAATATTTTTCATTAAAGTATATTAGGTGAAGAGGTCATATATGAGATATATATGTATGTGTATGTGTGAAGGTGATTGTATTCAAATACTTTATTGTAAGGCATGTGCACAAACCAATAATATTAAGACAACAATATTTGTCTTTTTCATGAATTTTGCATGTTTAACCATAAAGCAATGATGCTGTGTTTGACATTACAATGAAATAAAACATTTTCTGTTACTTTAGAAAGAGTATTTAGAAATACTTTAAGCCTGTGTCACTATTTCTGCTACATTTTAGCCTGTTACAGAATCTTATGCCTTATTTGATATTTTTTTTTGTGCAGGGTGGGGGAAAGCAAAAGACAAAAATCACAGCATGCATGCACTCAATTAGCTGGCACATCATAAGGATGCTTCAACATTTTCATCCTCTAATATGAGTTCAAGCAGAAATTTATCTCTGAATCTCATTCAGAAAAATAATCAACATTTTTTTTCAAATGCCATGAATATTTTAAATTTGAATATTGATTTTCAGAAAAAAAAAGTCAGCAGCATTTTAGCATTATATCTAACAGAAGTAGGTTTAGTTTGAGGACACATCTGAAAATCCTGCTTAAATACTTATGGAAAACACTTAAAAAGCAAGCTATCTGTGTGGTCAGAGTTATACTGCATGCTTGCTTTCTGGTGCTTTTTCACAAGGCCCTAATCCTGATTTAGGGTAAAAATTAACAACTGGCATGGATATCAATCATTTAAGACTGCGTTTCAGTGATCACTCTGCGTCCACATACACAGAATAATCAAATCTACCAGACCAAGTAACTGTTAAACAAGGCATGTATTTTTCTCTCATTTATGCCATCACTTCACTGTACTGCTGTTTACTTTGTATGTAAGTGAGGGGTCAGTCACTGGGCTATTTTTTTACTGAATTATTTCAGATACATATTAAAATGTAAATAATTTATGTAACTAACTCAGGTAAGACTATTGCCCACTGTTAGCCGTTGTTTTCATATTTGCCTTTAGAATACCCATTATCTGCAATAGAGATTTGACTTTACCACTAAGCAGATCTGAAGAATTAACAGTACCACTCGATCAACCTTTATAACACAAAATACTCTCTGGCTGCAGTGATGATTTTGTTCTATAAGAAGGTATGGGCAAGACAATGATAGAGAAGAAGCATGATTGCATCCTAATAAGAAGCAGAATTTAGATGGCATGAAGAGCACAAACTCTACGATACGATGAAAACATCTCCTTAGCCATTCCTAGACAAGCTTCACATCCTGCATTTTGCTCCAGTGATCCTGCAACCTTTTACAGATACAATAAGGTTTGTCAGGAACTGCATGTCTGGGCTGACCACTTCTGAAGGCTCTGGGTCCACAGAGAGCCACTCATGTTTTTACACAGCTTGTGCTGGACAATGTTGTACAATCAGTTTCCAAACTCAGTAACCTCAGAGGAAAATGGGACAAGGTAGGGGTCAGTTGACAAGAGGCCATGCATGACTGGGGTATGGATGAAGCTGAGGTGAACAAGGGCCACAAAAATGACAGGATTTTGTTTTCCCGTGCTCTGACAGAAACTTATGGGAGACATTACTATCCTCTCACACACGAATGCTGCAGAGTAAACTGCCTTTAGCTAAAAAGAAGGCAGTTATAGCCATAAAAGGCTAAGTATAGCTCTGTTACAGTCCTGAGGGCAACATGTGTTTGGTGAATGTAAGAAGCACTGAGTATACTAGTTAGTGCTTCCAACATATAATTTTTGCCACTACAGGTTTCTCTTTAATGCTCCTTGTTTACTGGTACTCAAATAGATCTAACAAAGCCCAAGCAAAGAGCAGAAATGAATACTTTTCTGCCCATCACAGTGAGATTACTTTAAATATTTCCATATTTGAGCAAAAATTAAGATTTTAATGTATATAACACACAGTTTACCACAGATTATCCTCATTGTTTGCTAATTAGCTACGTTAATATGTATTAACAAACATTCCATGAAGACATTGAAAAGCAAGATTTCACAGAAATCCTGGAAATATGCGCAAAGGAAAACCAGCAAACATTTACAATTGTAATGTCCCAACACAGTTCTATTAACTGCAGCTCTGATTTATTTTCCTATCCTCCTGTTCCAAGATCTGTACCTAGTCTTTTTTCTTTAGGATGAACAAAGATCATGGAACAGATTGTAAGTGAGGCAAATTGCTTGTCTGTTTATGGTTGTATTACTCATATCCTATATATCATTTGCAAAGTATTCCCCAAAGAAATGGTATCAAACTTTTAGAGAAGAGAAAGGATCTTATGACAATCTGTTTTCATTTCTTTCTTTCAGATGCTCCATGATATTTCATCTGCTTTATCTGCTTAGATTAATTTCTGGTACTGCATCTATTGCTTTCGCATCATTGGCCATTTGTTTTCTTTTGTACTTTTCAGTTTTAGTGTTCATTAGCTATATTATTTGATTTGATGATGGCACCACAATTAAAGGAAAATCAGTCTGAGTCTATTTGAACTGAATCTTACATTTGCTTTGTGAGCACTCTACTTTAGATAAAATACAAGGACTTCAGTATTTCTGTTTCTTTTCTTCTTTTTCTTTTTTATTTTTTTTTAATACACACACATTTAAAAACATAGCAGTATTCCAAAATCCCAACTTATGCACACATTTGGTCTGCAAGTTTTAGCACCAAGGTAATTTTACTTGGATGGTTTATGAAGCTACTTAGCATGAGCATTTTCACTTTTTAAGCTACAAAACTTTAAAATAAAGTTCTTCTGTTCTTTGTAGTTTCATCTGGGTACTGTTAGCACTGAGTTGGTTTCAGCAATAATTATTAGACAGTTTTGACTAAAAGATAACTTCAGATGAACGCCAGAATTACCCAAGGTAAGTGCTCAGGAAAAAGCAGAACTGTGAAATGAACAGAACTATTAACTGTGCTTGCCCAAGACAAAACTATTATCAGCACTTTGGAATACCTTTTAGCTAAACAAAGATCTATCAGTTTTAACAGAAGTTCCTGCCCGGAAATGTTGCTCTCTAAAATGATAGTTAAAATGAGATTTTTTTTAAAATGAACAGCTTACATAGCCTGTAAATAAAAGACAAAGTTCTCCCCACCACCAAAATACGATAATCTTGATTTTCATCTCAGTATCATCAGCATGCAACAGGAGCAACACCTCTTAATCAATAGGGTGTCATATGGCATTTACAGAGCAAAATCAAGCTCTCTAAGACAGACATAATTAAAACATTTGATAACACCCTATCTTGCAACCTAGAAAAATTAGTATAATGATTTTTTAACTAAAAAGCAAGCAAACAAAACATAAAGCCAGTCTTCTTAGCTATTTAATTCTAAGCTACTTAATTCTTAGCTATTTAATGAACTGAATCGCCTAAATCAAACCCAGAGAAAACTTTCAGTCAATGAAGTTACACTGCATATTATTGCAGTGAAAAGTGTTATGAAAGTAACAACAACATTACAATGTAAGCTTTATGGGTAATATTTGTTTATGCAGGTAATTAATCATAATGATTAATTATACTAGAAAGTGAACAGATTATTAGTGTAAACCAAGATTACTTGCCTATGGGTAGAGATCTAGGAGCTGCATATGTACATATTCACTACAAAATGATAAGGATCACTGGTGAGGCAGGTTGCAGAGTTTGGGAAAAAATAGTAGTTACTAAGTGAAACTGCTTTTGGCAACTATTGACCTTTGAGTTCTTGACCTGGAGGATATATAAACAACCCAATGTTCTCTGGCACGTTTTCCCTGATAACCTACTGGAAAAGGGACAGAATATCCTCAAGCCATTTTGCATGCACGATTTAACAAATTATGTGGTCAGAGGAAGGATGATTCTGTTAAGCTGCTGGGAATAGTAGATTTTTACAGGCTTTACACATTTACAAAGGAATTTCAAAATCTAACACAGCATAATCAATAACAACTCCAATTCTTCTATACTGAGATAAATGATATTGAACACTGTACTGGGAACACAACACACGCACACAAACAGGAAGAGAAGAAGGATTTAGACTGCATAAAGCAGATCATATGAATCAAAACCATGGCAATGGCAATTTCTCGTAAGGACAGAGTGTTAAAAAGAGGCTGATTCTCTCAGCATAGACAATCTGGAAAATAATTTTGATGTATTTAAAAGCAACATATATTTAAAAAAGAAACATAAATTATTTCAGGTTTCTATTATAGGTGAATAAAAATTTTCAAATCTATATAAAAGTTAATTTTAGAAAATAATTATAATCAGGAACCATGCTCACAATGATAATATAAATGCTTTATGTTTTTACCTTTACTTGAAAAAAGTATTTTTATTTTAAATTCATTTAAGTGAAAATTTTGCAAACTAAACATTTTGCAATCCATATTGCAAAACATTGGAAACATCACAATGCAATCCACATCAAGCTGTGGATGCACACAGAGTTTGTCTTTTGAATTTCTTTGAATTACTAGCCCTTCCAAGTATTCTTTGTTATATTCAGGAGGCAGAGGGGAAGAGAAACTGCACATCCCAAATCCTTCACTGCCACAGTTTCATTCCTAATTGATGTTTCCACGCTCTCCATACATTCATCAATCAGATTTAAATTACAGCATGCCTGATTGGGTCTCCTTCACCCTAACCGTCCCTTACTGACTGGCAGGGCTTGCCAACTGCTGCAATGCAAGATGAACAGCAACAACAGAACCTCTACTGTTTTGGTCTTGGCTACCACCAGTAGCACAGATAACAACTCCTTGCTTAACACCTATTGGGCATCTTGAGCACAATTGCCCCATTGAAGAATGCAGCTGTCATCCTTGGTCAAGTACATGACATCTCTGCCATAATAATAAGAAAGAGTAAGTCCGTAAATTCAAACACTGCTGCAAATTCAGAGGAAGTGCTTGCTTTATACTGGAAACAAGCATAGAAAAATGTCTAACGGGGAGGGGGAGAAACATGGAAGATGAAAATTGCAAAAACCCTCTTTTCATAATACTTAAACCTAGTGCATGATCAGAGAAAATACCGTAGAGTCAATAATTTCGAGGACTGTCTGTTCGCAGCTGTAAAGGTTTAACAAGGAAGCAAGCTGAAATATTTACACCTACCTACAAATGAAGTGACCAGACATCATTCTATGGTTTCTGCTCTGCTACAGTACAGTTCTCATGCTGCATAAGCATGGATGTAGCACATTTTAAAGTGGAATGATGCTTAAAATTACCCTCAAACTGACATCTCCCCAACACAATTTTCTCAACAGGCCATACCCTGTTAGCTAGCTCCAGTGAGAGGATTGCTAAGTCCTAAAGGAGGCTGAAGAGATGTTTGTGTGAGGGATAGTGAGAGGGAGAGGGACAAAGAGAATACTGGGAGGAGAAGGGCAGAGATTACGCTGTTTGGCCCAGTGAACAAGGTAAAGCAATTTTGGAAATGCAAGGATCAAAACTAAATTTTTTTTCAGTTGACATATACAAGTTTAATGGCAGTATAGATGATAATACTGCATTTCACTGACCCTAGCAGTTTTTTCACGGAGAAGGAAGAATGAGTCCTGTGGGTGTTACTAACAGAAAAGTATGAACTGTTCATGAACAATTTCATCATTGTGCTAGGCAGAAACAGGCTTTCCTTCATCTTCACAGATAGACGTAGTTTTGTTCTGTGTTTTTCTTGAACCAACATCTTGAATGCAACCTTCTGTTTTTGAGTGACTAAGATTGATGTTCCCTCATCCTGCCTGTGAACACCCAAAGTGAGCTTACTGTTTCTGTGCCCAGGACTGAGCAAAGGCACTGGGACATCCAGTATGGAAAGGCAGTAGCTTTTATAAGTCTCAGGTTTGAACATCAGTAGGGGCATCTGGAGGACAAACCCATTCAGCGTATGTGAAAGGCAGGTCTTTCATTTGGGGTGCAGAGATCAGCGCCTTATTATAAGTATCTGAACTACATGGGCATTGCAAACCTTGTCAAATTCTATGTAAAAATGCACAATTTAATTCACTTTATTTAATGATCTCCTGGCTTTCAATAATTTTCAGTGCTCTTGAGTGGCCAAACTACATTTCTAACATCATTCATATAGCACAATTCAATCATTATTAGATCCCAAAATACACGTTTTTATAGTATTCAGTGTGGCTTTTAATCCAGGATGATGGGAGTGTGGGAGGAAAGAGCAAGAGAAAAGGTTATATATGATATGCCATGCACATAAGAAGATAATCTAAGTGGAGTGGTCAGCTGCTACCTGAAGGGATGAGAGAGATTGTCAGTAGCCAGGACAAACAACAGAAGCATTTGTTCTGCTTCCACCTCTGTCATTGCCCTGTGACAATACTTTCAGCAAGGTATATTGCAGTCTTTGTGCCTCTTTGTTTTCCTTTTCACTGCTTGCCTGTCCTGTCGATTAAGCTGTAGGTTCTCCATGGACAGAAGTTCTAGATATGCATTACACTTACAAAATAGGAGTGTTATGACTGGGATAAATTTAATCAGATGTTACTTTACTATGAATAAACTTTCTGTTTGTTTTATCCTCCAGGGCTGTGTGTTAAGTACATCCCAGTTCCCTTTGCCTCCTCTTTTATCCAGTGTCATGGTGGTAGACTCTTCCTCCACGTCATGGAAGACCTAAGTTCAGATGAGCACATGTCTTCCTGAGCAAATTGACATTTTTTCTTGTCACATCTGTAAAACCATGACACCATATAACATTCGGGGACGGATTTCTTAACATCCTCTGCTGGTAATGCTGTTCTCAATGACTGGAGCTCCGATCTCGGTCAGCCACAAGGCCTCTGTACTGCCTTTTGCTGTTACCTTCCCTCCTTGTCCCAGTGGAGTGAAACAGCAGCTCCTGCAGCAGGGCAGAATTCGCCTCTCCTCCTTCCAAGTCGCCTCGGGCAGCTGAGCTGTCTAAGCTACATGCCTTATCAGTTGGGAGAAAGCCAATGGCACTGCTTTTTGAATATTTCTAAATATTTCTTCAGGCACAGTTACTTCACACATTTAAAACCAAAGTCACAAACAGCTCTGAGGTGCCAGAAATTTCATTTCTTCAGCAAATAAATTCTTTCTCCTCCCACAAAAAAAAAAAAAAAAAAAAGATAGAAAAAAGAACTACTCTATTCCATAATTTTCATAACTTTATGTAGATAAAAACTGATTCATCAACAAAACCTGTTGAAAAGCGAAGTATCTGTCCAGGAGACAGAAATCCAACACTGTGGACCAAATAAAGAATTACCTCTAAAGGCAGAGATAAGTCAAGAAATTGGTTGCCACTGTCCCTTGATCAGGATTGTCCCACTGTTCAGGGTTACAGGTTGCCCATACGGTCGGAGAGGGAATTCAGAGACAACAAATTATTCAAGCTATCAGTACATCCAGGAGAACTGAGGTCACATCTCAAAATAACAGAAGATGGCTGGGAAGGGCTTGAGAAACTACAGGTGCTGACAAACCACAAGGGAAAAGATGACCAGGACATTGGGATGCTGCACAGCGGAAGGAGTTTTTATCAATAAGGTCAAAATCCATGACTGAGGAGAACAACTTGACACTTTGACTTTGAGAGGGAGTTAACTAGGGCACTTTTACCATAATGAATAAGGCAGATTACTGTAACTTCAGAGAACTGAATTCTCAACTACCTGACATATCCTGACAATTATAAGACTAAGTAAGCAAGCATAGGAAAAAAAATTAGAAAAGGAATTTTGAAGCTCTGCATTTTAATTCATATCTTCCCTCTCTAGTGCCTGACAAAAATGTGTTATTAGAAATAAATAAAAGTGGGGCATGAAATGGCTTCCCAGAATAAACTGTAGTTTAGAAGTGAAGTAAAATGCCTTCTCTACTCTGTAAAAATCCCTGCAAACAAGAAATGCACAGAATGAAATGGTTTTTGAGATATTCTCTGTGAAAGCAGAAAGTCACTAACACATCTGTAATTGCCGAGGGGCCTAATCTTCATAGAATTTTATATACTCAGGATACCCATGTCATCAGAGACTGCTGCAAGTAAGTATTTTGCTCTTCTGCAAAACACCTGCATAAATACGCAATATAAGTGGCTATATTAAAGTACTTATCTTTGAATATGTAGAGGGCTTCTTTTTGGATATGTAAATATTCCCTTAAAAGGAAATACAATAGCAGAGTGACAAAACCTTTCCATTATGGCTCAAATTAAAAACAAACAAACAAATCAGTACCTTAAAAGTAATTTTCCTTGTTTCTTACTTTACAGACCATCCTTCTGGAAGGACTCAAAGGAGAGAGATGTTGGAACTCAATTACCTGTGCTAGTGAACCACCTACAGATATTTAAAAATAGCTACCTCTCACAGACACCCAAAGTGAACCAAGTGCTTTTTTTATGTGTGCCTCTCATGTCTCATCAACGTAATAAAATGAAGCATGTACCTTTTCACACTGCTGGAAGAAGCCCAAAACGGTCAATAAGACACTAAATATAACTCAGTGACCAGTGAACATTTCTCTGATCACTTAAATAATTTCCTTTGCTTTACCTTTGGTGAACAATCAAAAGAAGGTCAAGAAGCTACACCTCAGTTAAATACTCGTGGTGTATCTGGGTGAAGCACCAAAAAATAAACCCTGAAATTATGGTGCACCCTTATGAAAGTGCCACAGGTCTTCAAGAGGGAATTGACAGCCTTGGGGATCAGTAAAGATTGTTTCCACTTAGCCTCAAACTCCTGTGGAAACCACATGGTAAACAGGCAGATGAGAAGTCTTCTCCAAATGTCTCAAACATCTGCAAATCCAAACATTTTCTCATCCTGACTGGCAGATGAAGGCAGGAGTCAGCAGGTAAATATTATTACAAGTCAGCATCTCAAACAATTGTTTTCTCTGGTCTTCCAGTTCTCAGGCTTGTCTGATATGTGAGAGAAACAACTATTTTTAAAGGGAAAAAAATAGTCAAGAGGACAAAATAGAGGAACAAACACTATCAAAAAAGGAAAATACTTCTTCAGAGAATTTCTCTCTACTCCATTTTAGCAATTCCATAATAGATATGTACAGCTATCATGAAACCTTTAACAACGTGGCAGTTACTGAATGAATTATTTTTAAACCTTCATTAATGTTCAGTGTTTTCTTGGTCAAATTTATTACTACTTTTTTTTTTTTTTTTTTTTTTTTCCCCTCGTTCTTGAAACAGTCCTGCATCAAAGGAAGTTTAATCTCATACTGAAAAGATTTCTTTCTTGGGACATTGCAATTTTTCTTAATGATATATTCCTGACTTGAAGTAGCACATTTTCACTAGAATTTTCCTACGGTTTTCACTTATTCTGACTATAATTCCCATTGTTTAAGGGCAGTTTCTCCTCCACATTGACTTGTTAGCAGCATATTTTTGACAATAAGGTACTCCACTCCTAAAGCAAGGAATCTTTTTTAGGATCCACACACTTTCATTGTGCACTGGAATCTCTGATCTATATTTACAGTAGCTTTATCATTTAACAGATGTTTGGACAGTTACAGTCCCCACTGGGACAGTACTGTGTGGTTTTGAAGTACTCCAGAGTTGTTCTATGAATATTTTCCCTCACTCACTTATAGTCCTGGGGGTCTGTAACAGATGCTAATTGCAGTTTCTTCTTTGTTTTTTGGTAATCTAGTCTTACCCAAAGTATTCCACTGCTGCCTTCATCATTATTGAATTGTATCTTACTGATTTTCAAGGTTTCAAGTAGTAGATAAGACCACATTATCTGCAGCTTATACACACACAGCATAGCTTAAAAGTTTCATATGTACATATGGAGATGGTGAGAGCATTCAAGAAATAGGGGCTTTTGGCAGAGAACATCCCACACCTCCTGTCCTTTCAGAAATATGCCTTGGAATAATTAGCAGTTCCATCTCAACTTCCCAATTTGCCACAATGCTCTCAGATATTATGCTGCTGCTCCACAGTTTGTGAAGGGGCTTATCATACTGCATGCTGATCTGTTCCCTGAAATGAATGCATAAGACATTAATACCATGACCTTGAAACATATTTAAATATGCTTCGAAGCATATTTTGTATCATGCAAAGGTTGTTCACTCGTACAGGTGAAGATACCATATTATGTAAAAGAGTCTGTGTTCATCATGCACTACATGTACCCTAGGACTGAGCCAGAGTAACTGGGTTCTTTGTTTCAGAGAGAAGGTGAACTTTTCATGTATTACAGCCATAATAAATGCTCAGGTTGTGCTCCATCTTTTAGTTCAGCAGAGGCAGAAGGCAAAACTATTTTGATAAAGTAGCAAATATTCCAATTCCAGAACTTAGGGCTCCAGTGGAATGAAGAGACAGACAATGCTGTCTATTTATAGTACATTTCGCCTGAATCCCTTCTTTTGTACAGAACAGCCATGGTCTTTCATGCAGAACCACTGTAGATGGACAGCTGTGTGTCTAAACATCTGTGATGAACAGAACTCAGATGGGAGCTTAAAAAAAGAGAAAACGGCATCAACATATTCATAAGTTGGTGTGGGAACAATGAAAGCACATATTGTAGGTCTGAAGGAAAAAGGCAGAATCAGCTTGTAAAAAAAACCCCACGAAATTCTCTAAGAAATTCATTTTGCAGATGTCAGCATAAGCTTTCTGCCTGATTTAGTGGAGCAGTAAACTCAGGAAGGGGACAAAAGAACTAGCTATGACCAACCAGGAGTTTCAAGGAAACATCTATAAAACTGAAAATCAAAATTTGAGCATAACTCCATCCAGAAGAACTATAACACCTCAAAAAGAAAGAAAGAAAAAAGAAAAATTAATTAGCTCAGCCTTGTTTGTGTATAATGTCAGATGAAGATCGGACTAAAGCCTTTGGCTTTAGGTTCAGAGATCCTCTGAGATCCCATTAGTATACTTTATTTGCTTTCCACTTGTGAATAAGGCAAATGTGATGCTTAAAATAAATTGATTAAAACAAAATTTATAATCTTGCATTGCTGACCAGACATCAGCCTAAGTATCAGATTGTGTCATCCTCACTTGTACTGATGCTACCTTAATTTTAAAGTAGTTCTAATGATAGCTGGCAGAAGCAAGAGGACAGAACTTGAAGCAGTTTAAGTAGTTTGTTATCAGCACCTCTGTCCTATAGATAATGACAATGAAGTGTACAGGATGCATCTTCACCTGAATTTGATCCCTGTCATTCATTTAACTGCTTAGGTGGTTTCTAGACCTAACAAAATTTCTTTATATTAAAATTTTCTTTATATTAAAGTATATTAAAATATGTGTGAAGATCTCTAACAAAAAAAACTGTGACACTTGTCTTTCAAGTTTCCTTTTATCTGTTCATAAGCAATTTCCTGGAATACCTAGTGTTATTCCACTAGAGAGAGACTGAAACCCCATTGGATATCATTCTCCTTATAGATATTTCCAATAGCCTTCAGTGGGTTTGACATGTATAAAATTGATGGGGTATAGTGAACTCCAGAACAGGGTTACATTTCAAGAATATATTGTACCAAACTGCATATTCCAGTACATTGTACAATTTCTCCTGCATTGGTTATCTGCTGCCTCTTTTTACTGTAGCTTCTGGCATACGGGAGAAATTCACAGCTAGCAGAGTAGAAAAATTTAAAATTTCCTTACCTGAAATTTAGATATAATACTTCTTACTGTTAAAAACTACCTGTTTCTTTTCAATAATCAAAAGGCCCAAACTCACAGTACACAAGAATTCTATGTTATAAATGCAAGCTCCCCAAACGACATTAAACTTAGAGAAAAGAGTCACAAAATCGTTGCTTCCAACATGTTAACTCCCCATAAATGAAAAAGAAGTATCTGTAAGTTATCACAGATTGGTAACTCTGAGTTATCTGTGAACACAGTAATTTTGTCAAATATATTTGTTATTCAAAAGTAATGTATACATTTCTGTGAGTGATTCTTGGTTTGATCACCAGTATGAAAATAGTCTATTGTAGACAAAATAATGAAACTCATATATTGAGCTGTTTTGATGGGATGTAGAGGTCAAACATTACATATCTGGATTCCCTAAGCAGCAATCTCAGCTCCAATGTGAGCTCCAACATTACATATTCACCATTACATATTCACATCTTCCTGCCTTCTGGGATTGAAACAGTCTTGATCAATAAGAGCTTTTAACTAAGAAATAATAGAGTAGCACTGTGTTTCCAGGAAAAGGAAAACCTGGCAAATGACAACAAAGAAAATTTGCTGAACAACCATTCATTTATTAGTCACTACTAGAATCTAAAGTCTTTCCTTGTTCCTCATCCTTCTGCCAAATGCTGGCATAATTCAAGTTTCTCTTAGACTTTTCTGTGAATCTTCAAGGATGGAGAAGTGATTCTTCCTCTAAAATTGCAATATTAACTTCACTGGGGAGTGAACTGGGAGGGGAAACATTCAAAGTCCCACGGTTGGGAAACCTCTGCTATGAGGTCTTTAGTGAGTGTGCCTTCCTGTCAGGCCCATAAAGCACATCCACCCATTGCATTCTTTGGGCAGAGATCAGCTTCCCTCCTCTCTCTTATCTTTAGAGCAAAGCTGTATTTGCCCTTGCCTGAATATGGGGACAAAAAGTTCTGTCCATTGTATGACTTATTTCACATTACTCACAGTCATAACTGTAATGGAAGAAAGCCACAATGAATTTGTGCTCAGTCTGAAGCATGGGATAGTCTACATTATAGAACACTGTTCTCTATCTTGGAATTTCCATAATTTGAAAAAACAAGACCCTGAAGAACTTGATTGCCCTTGCTTTGGGCAAGAGGTTGGACTAGAGACCTTCAGAAGTCCCTTCCAACGTAGATCAGCCCATGACTCTCATCCACGCTTGTCTTGTGAATGATAATAAAGATTATTGTTAGGTATTGTACAGCTTCAGAAGAACAAACAGAGTAGTTTTCAAAGGCAGAGTCAATGAATATGGCAAATTGATAGCTGATAAGCCACATAAAAACACGCTGGACTTTGAGAAAATAAAAATGGAAAATAAAAATTAGAAATGTGGATGTAACTGCAGAACATGAATACAACACATTTATTTACCAAACATTCATCATGTTAGAATAGGAAGATAACTTTCATTGATGAGATGCACTGATTTTTTCAGAAAGGGGAATGCTGTAGATGAATAGATCTAGGCTCAAACATATTATTAGGTCACAAAATGATGACAAGCTGCAGATCTCATGCAGCTGCTGGAAACATGTTTGTGATTCGGGAGTACATGAAGTGCGTTCAATCAGCAATCAACAAGTATTAACATCCTCACATAAGATCTTATTTAGAACACTGTCTACAGATATGTTCAAGAAAGGTAAATTTTAACTAGACTTTATACCAAAAAGGTTTATTAATATAAGACAATGAAAAGTTCACTGTTTAAGAAGAAACTAGAAAACCAAGCCAAGATCAAATGACATAACAATAGGAGAAGTACTGTGATTCTTGCTTATAGATGTAATGAGGGATAAACAATAGGAAGGAGAAAAAAATCCACCTGTTCAAGACCAAGTATGAGAATAAGAATATATGATTATGAAACAGGATGAGTAAATTTAATCTGCCAACTACAAGTTTCCTGTCTGCTGGAGAAATTAACTTCCAAAGGAAATTTGCTGCAGTATTGGGCAGGGATTGTGAGGGATAAAGGGAAATTTAACTATTGTCAAGACTGAATTTGATAACCATATCAGTGTGATCACTTTTGATGCTCCTTCTTATAAGGACATTGAAATCAACCATGCAAGATGTCACTGCTAGTACTATGCTCCTCCTGACAGATGCAGTCATCAGAGCCAGAAAGGATCATCTCCCTTCTTGGCTGATTGTGAAAGCAGAGACTCTAGACACAGAATTTCACTTCAGGACTGGTGAGCAGCTCAATGCTTCTACTCTATCTTGCAAGCAAGTGAGCAGGCAGGCAGGAAAAGCAAGTTAATGAGTAAGGAACTGGACACAAAGTACCAAATTGTAAAGGTGCCAGAGAAGGACACTTCCAAATATTACTAGTAATCACTTTCTCACTGAAGCACAAATGAAAAAGTCATAATTTCATCATGATTTCTACACACAGCAGATCCTGCGTAGAAATTGCATGTTCCTTTTGCAAAAGATACTACCCAGTAAAACCTTTGCACTCCCCACTCTTTTTACTGTTACACATGCTTTGCTGAGATGAATGGAAGTAGATACTTAATGAAAAATACAAACTCTTTATAGAAAAGAAATAAGAGCCTGGCAACTTTTTTTCCGCTCCTAATTTTTTGATTTGCTTTTCATTCATGGATAAAAGTGAGGTTACGGGAAGGTGTAACAACATTATATTTTTCTCCAAGAACAAAGGACATGTAATTCTGTGCAAAGGACACATAAATCCTTTACAAATGAAAATTATGACATTAAGAGAGCTGAACAGAAAGATATTTGGATCTTCAGAGAGGAAAATGTGAAGAACTAACCACAGTAGTTTGGGTTTGGGTTTTGCTGGTTTTGGTTTTGTTCTTTTTTTTTTTTTTTGTCTGAAGACCCAGTAGTCCATCTATCTGAAATTAAGTCAGAAGAGAAAATTGAAATAACCTGTAAGTTTTCTTTCATATTTCAAACCTCTCCAAACCTCTCAGCTGTGCTGAAGGAAGAGAGGTTCAGACAGTGAAGTATGGATTTACATTTCAAAGCTTAGCTTGTTTGTGAAGGGCAATGAAAGTTCAGTTTTTTTCTTCTCCCTAGTAAAAAAAAATGAGGACATTTGTGCAGCAACATTTTAGAGTAGTGAAAAAGCCATAACAAGTTGCAAAAATAAGTTGTGTACCACAACTGCTTGGTTTTGATTCAACAACTATAAGTGCAGTAATTTTGGGAGAAGGTTCTTCTCTCATATCTTTAACCAGGGTTCATTTAATCCAACCTTGGCCATTTTTACCAAGCATTGTTACTGTATGGTCTCTTCACAGACAGTGTACTTTCAGAGGACAGATCATGTAATCTATTTTAAGTATTTAAAGAGGGGTTAAATGAAGTAGTGCATTAGACCATCAACTACTCGCGCATGGCTGTGGAGTCAGAAGAGCTAGCTTAAACAGAGATGTCAAGACTTGGTTAAGCAAATCCCTACCTCAGCTGTAAGTTTCTAATGGAACAATGAATCAATATGACTATAGCAAAGAATCACTTTGAAACCTACAGTCTTTCAGCCAAATTTGCCTTCACTCATTGCTTCACCGCCCTAGATGCTCAGTGGTGCTGATTTGTTTGCTTCTGATAAGCCCTGGGCAAAATGCGGTTATTACTGCCACACATTTTAAGTGTAATTTTTTTCAGTTAAATAAGTTAAACATTGCTTAGCAGTCAAAACTAAGAGATGACAGGTACCAGGAGAGAGGCCCATAGGCAGCACATCATCATGCGAAAAATTCCCAACAACAGTGATTACTAGAGCTGAAATGGATTTCTAATAAATAAAACCAAATAGGTAATCTGACAAAATGTCTGTTCTTAGAGTAACCTGTAACTTTGAAATACAATGGGTAAGTCTGAAACACAAATGAATTAGAGATCTATTTCTCATTTAAAAAGTGAAGCTGTTGACATGTAGGTAGTATGCAGAAACCAGTTAAGAGGAGTCTTCAAACTCAAATGCCCACCTCAAAAATTACTGATTGTTAAACTTCTACTGAATAAAGCCTGTTTTACAACTATTTGAGTCCCAAATAACAAAGTAAATGCTCAATGATGTTTAAATATTGAAAAATATGTAGTATTAATAATATTTCTGACTAAGCATCCCTGATGTTCAGTGATTACATTCAGCTTCCCCAGTTGCTAAATATTGATAACAGGATATAGCCATTTGTTTCTCCTAACCACTCTGCCATTGTAAGTGTGAACATCTAGAACGGGACTTGCACTTCTCTGTTTTATATGACATTTATATGCATGTTGTACAAAGATCCATGACACAGTAGTTATATACCTTTTGTTGCAAAGCAAACAGTTTGTGCTCATAAAAATTTTAATATTTGGGATCCTTTCTTTCTCTGTCCTACAGGCTGGGTTTTCACATGACTACAAGAGGTATCATGAATACCCTAGATCTTAATAACTGGGTAATAATTTTACGTAACTGATTAGATTTGGTGGAAATTGTGGTTTTGTTGTTTGAATGTACTTTAAGAAATAACTGGTAGTTGCTCTTTCAAATTTCTCAGTCATGAAGATATCTCTTGTTATAAAATAAGGAGAAACAGAAGGAAAAAATCTACAGATGACTAACGGACATATCACAGAATTTGGCCGCACATGTCTTATTTTGATGTTTTCCTATAAGGAATAAAAAGTCACTCAGTTGTGGTTTCCTGTGGATAGCTAATTCAATCTCATGTGTCTAGTCATATGTTCAAACAAACATTAACCTGAAGCAACAATAGACTACTATCAGTGGCTCAAAAATATTGTCTTTATTTCAGTCACTTTTTTTTTCCCCTGTATATTTTAAAATATAACAGCACAGGCCTGTAGTCTCCACTGCAGTACTTCCAACAAGGGTTGTACTGGTGTAGCAGCAGAGACCAGAGAGAATGGTGCAGGCTACTCACAGCCAGATAATGAAGAGGTCAGGTTTGGAAAGTTGAAGGCAACTGCCAAAAGACATATATGCAAAAAAGCTACGATTTGCTTCAGGTACGGTGTAAGATGCAAAAGTTCTGCAACTTTTCATCTCTTAATGTCTTATGAGTTTCCTGGTTTCATCTAGAAATTGCCACTTTTTCAGTTAAAGACACTCTCTAGCTAAGATCAGATGAGATTTTTGGGTTCTTTCCACGTTTTACTGCTTATTATTTGGATAATTTTGTCTCTTTTTTTTCACCTTCTGTATCATAGCTTTAATATGTCTGATATTCTCTGAATTCCTTGCATGAAAGAATATTATTTTTAAGTTCAAATTTTTTTCTATACATCATTCTTGCTATGAAACACTGTTTTACCAATTCAGAATAATGTGAAAATGGTATGTATGTTTTCTTGTTCTTGACATGCAAAACTGATTCCTTAAGCACAACAGTAATATGCTTAATAAAATCATTATCTTTCATTTATTTTGAGTGATAGATAACCTGGTAAAAGTTTTCCATAAATAATACATTAAAAAATCTTAACATTCTCATTAGATTAATTTCTAATTCTATGCATATCTGAAATAACATGCTGTCTCATTTTAAATCTTTAAATAAATAATAATTGAAAAGCTACGTAGAGGTTGTATTTTTTAAACTATCTTCCGAGCCTGCTTCAAAATTTTTCAATGTCAGGAAACCAGTCATATTTAAATTAGCAGTAAACAGTTCCCGATGAGAATTTATAGTCTTTAACAAAGGCAGCCACTTTAAAATATTTAAAATACTTTTTTTTCTTTAAAGAATATTAATATTTTTCCTAGCATAAAATTACAATTTTTATTGCTAGTACTGTTGTTTGATTCTTACTGTTCATATCTATATGGGTAATGTCTGCAGTATGTTTAGGTGTCTATATATCTCCCTGAAAGTAGAAAAATGAAACCTCATGCTGAAGAGTTCATAGTGAACTTATCATGACTGACCACAATCATTAAAACAAGGGGAGCAGTGATTATTTATATCAGACAAAGATCTACCTCATTTTTCTAACTGAAGTGGGATTCAGCTGACTTAGAAGAAAATGATATAATCACAGATTTCTTCTTCACTATCAACAGAAACAACTCTTGCTAGCTTTCCTCTGGAAAAGAATGAGCTGTTTTCCTGGTCAGTAACATCTCAGCACCATTGCAGATGCAGGTGCTACTCCTACCTCCCATGTCTATACCAGTCTTTTTGATCTCTGAGTTTAACTGTTCGCCACAGGTTGTCACCACATCCATCTTCTATATAACTTGGTCAGGACATCACCTTTTTTGAGGAAGGTCTCTTAAAAATTGACTATTATTATTATGGTCACATTTTCTTTCTGGCCTTGGACACTGCCTTACTCGTTTCAATCCAGACTGTTGCTGTAAGATTCTCTTTGCCATATTCTTTACTGCCATTCCTCCCTCACCTTTTCATTCTTCTTTGGGCTTGTCATTGACTATTGAATTAAACATAAATTTACAGACTCAGATTGCCTTACTGTCTGTCTTGGGCTACTTTTAGATTTTTATTCAGTACTGCTAAGAGACAAGAGTTAATAAATCACTGATCCATTTCCTCGTTTGTTAATTTCAGTGCAGACAGTGAATTTGTCTAATTTATTTAGACTAAAGAAATTTTCCCTGGAAAAGTATTAAAACCAATTCATTATTCAACTTCCAATTCCTCACAAAGTCACCTTTTGCAGTGCAACTTAGAAATCTTGATTTGTTCACTGAGTCTACTAACGATCACAATAATTAATATTGTCTAAATGCTTCTTTGCACTTGGTTATTTATTTGCCTCTATATCTATTGTCCCCATGTCTCCAGGGTAAGGATGATGTTTGAGATCTTTGTGCACTGCTTGGCACTGTAGAGTTCTAGTTCATTTGGCACTACGTGAAAGCAAACAACCAAGCAACAATCACTGTGTACCATTTCCAGAGGTCAGATCTAAGCCATGAGCAGTTGTTGCAGTACTCCAAATGTCAAAATTACAGACCTGGAAGCTTTTAAGCATTTGTGGATCCCACTCCAGCCTGTAGAATACAACCATCCTGTACTTACAAAAGATCAACTCTTGTCATTATTGAAGGGATGAATATAACATCCCCCCTCCTCCGAAAAAAAAAAAACCAAAAAACCACAAATCAAACCCTCCCTGTGAACTGGAAATAGACCAGCACACTGGACTCTGTTCCATGTATGACTGAATAGTTCCCGATCAGTACAGTGCAAACTGTATGTGCCCAGCCACCTGTATCTTTTAAGGAGAATTATATTTCCCCTGAAAAAGACTTAACTCACGAATTTATAATCACATGGTTTTGAACTACTTAACATAAAATTTTAATAAAAACCACAGCATTTGTAAAGCATGTCAGCTTGAAAATAAAGCTAGGTATTTCAATAACACCCAAATGCCCTATTTAACATTTTTCAAATGGAACATTTATTTCAAAATTCCTTTCCAAAGTGAAATTGCTTTTAGAGAAAATCATTAAGGAAATCAAAATGAAATATTTAAATTACATTGAACAAAATAATTTGGGCCAAAGCATTATGGGGAAAACTGCATAATTTTGTGAGCAAAAAGTCTGGTTTTGCTAGTTCTTTATTCTTCTGCACGATAGAAAGAATTTATTTTTCCTTTCTATTTCATAACAGAATTTGCAAGACAGTTTTCCAGTCTCTAATCTATCATCTCATCTTTTTCCATTTTGCCATACTATCATATTTTATATAAAACAAAATTAGCTGGATAGATTTCCCTCAGAGGCAATGTTAACCTCATCCAAAAATCACAAAACATTCATTCTTTATTAAGATTGATATGACTATATTGGGAATCTCTTTTATTTTTGGGGGGAGGAAGTGGACGAAACAAAGAGTTTGTCAATAAAAACATGGGGGGAAAAAGGATATTAAACCTAAATTGAACACAGAATTTTGATTTTTCCTTGCACCTAAAGCAGAGCAAACAATTCAGAAATATCTTTTTGAAATGCCTTCCTATCCAAACTCAGCTATATTCATTTGAACACTTGTACATAAAAACTGAATGAAGAACATTTTTTTTGCAAAATTGCTAGAAGATACATTTTCCGCATTAATCATTCTGGATTTTATGCACCTATGTACTTTAACAAAACAATTCAGACTCCCTCTTCTACTTGAAGCTGTGGAAATGTTCAGCTCCCAGGAGAAGGTATACAAACGAGGTAGTAGATTTTTTCAAGGATAAGGTGCTGATAACAACATTGATGATTAAGACACTCTTCCAGGATGAGAAGTAAGAAACGGTCAGGAGATCCTCCCCTCTTCCCCTTGTATTTTGAGTGATTATCTCAGCAAAGAGATCTGGTTAAAAAGAGTTTCCTCCTTGTATTGGCTTATGAAGACATAACCCTCCCTTATCGACATGCACTGGCCAAGACTTTTCAGCACATGTGAAACTACATTTTTGTTTCAGAGATTTTACTTAATAGGTAAAAAAGGGATAAAAGAAAGCAGTCTTATGCCTTACAAGTCACCAAATTAACTTTCTCCACTGCAAGATTATTTTGGGCAGAGATGTCCTCACTCAAGTGACTAAGAACTCCACAGCTTTTGTATGATATGTTCGATATTCAGCATTAAGACTCTAATTGTGTTATCCCCTCTGGTAGCATGATATAGTGATGCAAAAATACTGCAATGTCTATGAACTGTACTGGATTTGAATCTTCAAGAATGTACTCCCTGACTGAACTGTGCATGGAGAGTAACTAAAGAGAGTTTAATTAACTCTTCATTTCCTAACCTGGAAGATTTGTAATGTGGAGATAAACATTTTCTGTAGAGAAATACATGCCAAGTGTTATATATTATCTTCCAAAGGGCAAATATAAATATCTGTCTGTCTGTCTTCCTAGGGAACTGTTTTCAAATAGAAACTAGATATGTGAAACAGAGATTTGAATCACGGACCAGTTCTGAAAATTCATTGCAGGTTGCTTGATGCAAGTGCAGTAAGAGGTATGGCAAAATACACAAAGAAAGTCCTACTAGAAATATTATAGGAAACATGAAGACTGCAACTGTAAGACCTTTACAGATCAAATATTCTTCAGTTTTCTAGACAGAAGATAGTAGGATTGTCTGCCATTGGCTGGTGGTTGGGCTGTTTTGTTCCAATGTAGTCATCAGTGAACTGGTAAAGGGAGCGAACATTGAAATCCAACAATTCCACAGATGATACTAGGTTTTTTGAATAGTTAATTGCTGTTCAAAAGTTAAGGACCTCCAAGGGGTTCCCACAAAAATAAGTGGTCAGAAGGGAGGCAATTGTGCTTTAGTGGAAAACTGTAAGGTAATGAATATGGGGAAAACCAATGAGATCTATGTGATTCTTTATTAAGAATTGGTGGTTACAATTCAGGAAAGTCAGCTTGGAGCTGCCATAAACAGTTCTCTGAAAACATTGACTTGTCTACAAGAGAAGCCCAAGCAGCCGACAATGTTAATTGAGCAGTAAATACATTAAATAGGACTTGGTTGTTTTTTAGGTTAAAAATCTTAAACTGACACAAATCCTAGGAACTTGTTTTAAAGGATAATCAGAAACGACAGAACATTTTAGGGTTTGGGTGTTGTTGATTATAGCTGAATTTTCCCATTTCATTTTAAGATTTATTTAACATTTATAGATATTTCTCTAGCAAGACAAGTCTTTTTTATTTCTCTTATGATAAGTATTCAAGCACATAAATAGAAAAGGAAATCAACACATTAAAGGATCCTAAAGTGAAATGAAACTAAGAATCTTCTCATGCCCTCAAATAAAGTACAATCCGTTCTTAAATGGAAAAGGTAAAGAAAGAATACTGTTTTACTGTCCTTTCACACAGGTCAGTGATATGGTAATGAAGCTCAAAGGGACATATGCCAAAGCAGAGAGTACAACAATAATGGAGAACTCAGTTTACTCTATGGATAAATATCATATCAGGACACAATACAGTTTAGATGACACACTTGGAATGGCTAGACAGAGAAATCACAACAGAAGTAATATTTTATTTAGTGCTGAAACAGTAAGCCCTGGCTCAAAAATTTAACATAAAATAGTTATGGTAAAAGAGTAACCATAAGATACTCAAACTCAATAAATCTAAATTTAAAAAAGACAATGAATAGTTATTACAATGGTATTTAATATAAAACAGAAGAATTACAAAAATTAAATAATTCATTGGAAAAGGAACAGCTGAATGTAAAAACAGTGTCATAATGTTACAACAAATATAAAAAAGTAAACATAAATAAAAAGGAATATGATATATTAAAATGAATGATCTTTACATTATTTCACAAACACAGAAAATAATTAAAAAACAACTAAAATCTATCATGAGCAAATAACAGTTTTTTTTAGCCAGCTTCCTAATTATAGAATTATCCCATAACAAAAACAGGCAATAACCTTTATTTAATTGTTTAAATTGTTTAAAAAATTACTCAGGTTTTCAGTTATTCAAAAAAGGAAGCAGTGTCCAAAAGAAAAAAAGTCATAAAGTTTGGAAAATTGAGATATAAGTTAAGACAAATTAAAAAGTTTTTATAACTTCCTAACTGCCTAAAACTAGTAATAAGAGCTTTTCAAACGGTTACAGGAAAAAAAATGGTGATCAAAATGACCTTGCAACAAAAGAAATTAAAAGTGACTATCAAAATATAACTTTTCAAAAGGATTTTCATAGTTTGGGGAAAATACAGGTGACCAAACTTGATTCCTGTGCAGGAAAAGTTGCTAGAAACCAGAATGTAAACCTGAAGAAGGCAAGACAAAGCAGAACAAGAGGAGAGGAGAGGAGAGGAGAGGAGAGGAGAGGAGAGGAGAGGAGAGGAGAGGAGAGGAGAGGAGAGGAGAGGAGAGGAGAGGAGAGGAGAGGAGAGGAGAGGAGAGGAGAGGAGAGGAGAGGAGAGGAGAGGAGAGGAGAGGAGAGGAGAGGAGAGGAGAGGAGAGGAGAGGAGAGGAGAGGAGAGGAGAGGAGAGGAGAGGAGAGGAGAGGAGAGGAGAGGAGAGGAGAGGAGGAGAAAAAAAGAAAAAAGAACAAAGAGCCTTTTGCAGTGGGAAATAATGTTTTTTAGAAGCCACCGGTTGTTATGAGGATTCCAGCGAGACTGTGCAGGGAGAGGCATGTGTGTGTATAACTCTACATCCATCTCTGCCTCCCCAGATTTGAATGTAGAAGAAATTTATGGGATTGTCACTGGGTACTTGACATGTTTTTTTTTTTTACTTCTGGACTTCCTCCACCAGCCACTACTAGAATGAGGCTAGAGAGCTTTGTTTTGAGCCAGTAAAGCTATTCCTATATTTGCTTGTGACTGATCTTACTTACTTTCCCTATCAGAGCAAATTTGTGATCCTTGTTGGCCATAGCTCAATCCTTGCCCTCCTACACAAGTATAAGCAATGTCATCTGCACCGATATCTGCAGCAGACAACCCTCAGGGGCTGTGTGCAATCTCTGCTGGTACCCCCCTGAAGCGATTCCCGTTCTGTAAGGCATTGTCAGCCACTGATAGCACCCAAACAGGGTCCAGAAAGTTGTCAAGTAACTGTTTGCTGCATCCAGTTTCACTTGCCAGAAGCCATCTCTGGCATCCATGACTGAAAAGACTATTGTGTTCGCTTGACTTGGCAATATTTCAGTGACTGTTGGCAGGGAACAGTATAAGCACTTTAGTATGCTATTGAGGTCTTTTGGATTGATGCAGATCATCAGATTGCCTGTCTTTCTAACTGCCACCATACTGCTGATCCAGTCAATTGGCCTTGCAACTTTTTTCAGCCACCTTGTTCCATGACAGTTTTAACTTTCACCTTGAGCTCCGCTTCAAGAGTGTCGGCACCAGGGTTTTATACAGCTGATGCCACATCATCTTAACCTTGCAGATCTTAAAAGCATTCATTATCCACAAAGCTGATCCCTTGACCAGAGGCTATCATTTAATAGTCAGAAAAGTAATATCTCATATGTTTCCCCCATTCTCAATTTGCTCTATGATGCTTTGACTTTGCAATAAACAGTCCCAGGTCCCAGCAAATAAGTCCTGCAACAATGGATTTCTGCATTTATTCTACTGCAAGAAAGATTAGAACCTCATCCTTATTTACATGTGAGCACTTCAGCCTAGGCATTTCATAAAAGAACACATTTAATTTGATCCCACTGTAAGAAAAATCTCCATATTGTTTTATTTTTTACAAAATCTGCGTACTTTAGCCAGTTTCACTATGGAATCACATTCCATTTAGCAAATGTTTTCCTTTGCCAGTTGCTTGTCATTTCTCATATTCAGTTTCTGAACCGCATTATTTTCTTGTTACTGCCATTGCACTTACATGCTATATATTATTCAGACCGGCTTCATCACAGGTGTTCACTTTTCTCATTTCAAACACTTATGCAAATTAAATCACCAGTGTAATTTAGAATCTCTTCACTTCCATGTATGTGGTCCAAAATTTGTCTCGTCCAAGTTCCAACTATGCACAGGATGACACCACCACCTTGCTCTTAAGTAGAACTTTTAGCTGCTAGACCTCACAGTTTGGTAACAAAAGGGGTCAATATCATTACCACAGTTTTATAAAGGTGCTGTGTAGGGGTGGAGTGACTTGCTCAAGGTCATCTAACAGCTTGATGAAAGCAGAACGTAGGACTTGCAAGTTCCAGTCTAGTGCTTTATCCAGCAAGAAACCCTGACTGTGCTGAAGTCTGAGGTCTCCCTGTCCTTGGCCTGTTCTATTAAAACGCTGCACTGGCATTCATATAAACCATTTACCAAGGGTAACATCCATTTGTTCTGCATCAAAAAGCAAGAGAGATTGACACATACATAATCTTTCCCTATATGTGATGGATTGATCCTTGACTTGGGATCATTTCAGTTGCCTCTTTGTAGTCTCTCCATTGCAACAAGAATTTCTAAGACTTTGTATGCAAGAAAGCTGTTAAACAACCATTGCTCCTGTTCTTCCCAAAGAAACTTTTTGCTGTCAATCCAAATTTTCAACACCTGCAGTGTTGAAAATGAAGGCTTAAAGGAGATCACTGTACGTTTATGTTTGTTGTATAGTGGTTTAAAAACACAAAAATCCACACAGCATTTCTTTAAACATTTTCCAGCATAGATATTTTTCAAAATACCAACACAGTGTTTAATCCTCATACACAGATTTACCTAGAATATTCATGGCATACTGGGATAACAATGCCTGTGGGATGAGTTTGTTTTTTTTTTTACTTTGCAAGAAGGGAAGTATATTCGTGTCCACTGATGGCTTCCTAGTAGAAATTCAGGAGTATGAAATAGGCCTTCTTTGTACTGACAAACCCTTATAATACTTCGCATGTGGAATATACAGTGTTATAACCGCAGCCTTTCATTGATACATACTGTCTGAGTGTGAAAAGAACTTTACTGAAATCCTGAGGAGGGGATAATTCCTGACCGTATGGGCAGTGAACAAGAATCTCAGCCTGATTCACACACTTCTCTTGTTCATGTGATGCCTACAACAGCAAGGAGGTGGCCCTGCTCCCAGGAGGATCATGTCACTTTGCAGTATGCCCACTTAGAGGCACACTGCCTGATTTCTGGTGTTGCCAAGCTGGAGTGGCCTTTGGAAGATTTAAACCCAGGCCAGAAGGAAAGACCCTGTATTGATGTGGTCCCCCACAAAAAAAACCTCAAATTTTGCAGCAGAGCCTGCCCTGGAGTTTAGGAAGAACTTGTTTGATCTTGTGCGAACAAATTGCAAACCTACAAGACGCACACAAAGCTCCTGCTGAGGCAAGAAGAAGCAGCGCTGCTGCAAAGCACACGGACCTTAGCAGAATTCATACCCCAACCCAGACCACAGCATGCCACCTATGTACATGTACAAAAACTGATTAATGGGCTGTCACTTTATTTGTTGACTGCTGAATTATTTATACTTATAAAGTGTTTAATAATTTAGAACTGATATCTTAACAAATTACAGCTGAAAGTGACAAGGGGAAGGTGGCACAAGAGTCTCACTTGAGATCAATGCCCTTGTTCTCAGGGCACTTTGGAACATGATTTCTGCTGACTGTCATCAGCAAAAAAAGGAAGGGGGAAGTATGTTGATTTGGTATTACGTGTTAAATAGAGAGAACTGCATATTTCAGTAATCAAAGGAAAAAAGTTGCTTTAAACCAAAAAGAACATGAAATTACTCTGAAGAAATCTACATTTCCATATGAAATGAAAATCATTGTCTTAAAAAAAAAGACTAAATAAAAGCTAATTACAGTGTTTGTTTTTAAAATTTTGTCTCAAAGCATTTTATCCATCTTTTCTTGCCACAAAAGATTTGGATACATATTGATTTTGACCTGCATGCCACATCTTTACGAAAAAGCAAAGTCATCTTAATACCAAGAGGTTATTTTTTACTATATCAGGATGGAAACAAAATTACCGTCTACTGGCTCTATGTGAGTTAAACTTAGAGAGTGCATGAAAAAGAGAAACATAAATTCGGATTTTTAACAAAATCCAAAAGCTATCTAACAGAAAGACTGGCTGAGTCAAACTGGCTTAAAACAGAATTCCTGTAAAAATCCTCTATATAGGTGAATAACATTTCAATCCCGGATGTTTTTTAATTCATAGACATTTTTATGGAAAAAAAAATACTTCAATGTAAATATCAAAAATAGTGAATTCCATTCTTTAAGCAGGAATTTCCTGGGTATCAACCCACTATATTTCCTTTAAATACCACAAGAATGCAGAGTCTAGCAGAATCATATTTTGGTGAAACATAAATTCTTAACAAAGACTCGAGAGTCCTATGGCAGAAATCACACCACCACTGCTGCAGACAAATACATTTTTCAGGGTAACCTCTCCAGGGATGAGCACAGTTTCATCATGTAACCCCAATTCTGCAATGTCCATAACAGGAAAACAAGCTGTGCTAGCCACTGCTGAGTTCCAGTAGCATCGCACATCCACATACAAGATACCATTCACCAGTGCAAGACTGACCTCTGCTTGTATTCAGCTTGCTTCAAGCAAGCACGTATGTCTTTCCACCACAGCAGCACAGGCGCTGTGGCCATGAACCACGTAAATCTTATCCAGCTCTGTCCTAACCTCCTCCCCCTCCCAATATGTTCAGGCCATCGGTGTTTTCTACTTCTGTGCAGGCAGATTGAATCCTATAAGAAATAATGTTAAACATGCAGTAGAAATTTGGTTTCATGGTATTCCCCGGTATTTGGTTCTTCAACAGCAATTGCTTTCTGTCTCTCTCTGTCATGTAATTGCTGTTTATCTCCACGGAGACTTTTATATGCACATGCTGCCAGCTGGACTAGGATCAGTAGGTGGCTGTTACTGGACGTTTGGGAGCAATGACTTGAATCAAGGCCAGCTGAATCCCACTAACAGTATTTTCACCCATAGTATTTCTTCTGCAGTACAGACATTTACAAGACTGGAAGATCAAACAGCAGGCTTCAGTAAGAACAAGATCTGGTCAGTTCTTATTCTTTGCCCATTTCTACTAATGACTTCAAAGTAGAAACCTGCTCATGTACTTTATGAACTGAACCCATACCTGCATTGTAAACTCTTCTTAAGAAAGCCATCTTAAATTCCCAATAGAGAGCAAATGGTGAACATTCAAGGGACATTGTGTTCTCTGTCCACTCCACAAGTCTAGCGGACATGTTGTGTTGAGCAGGACAAGTGATAATGTGGTCACCCTTTCTTCATACCACTAAACAATTTATTAAGAAACAACAAACCTGTTTTTTTTATATATAATTGCCTATCTACAGGTAGCTGTGCAATGTTCACATAAACAGTTTGATGGGGAATATTCATGGATGACTATAACTGCTGCACATTGTTCTAGCACGTGAATAAAAAAAGGATAAAGGAAGCAGAGAGTTAACAGGAATGACAAATCTTGTCTGAGAGCTTCTTATTTTTTAAATTCATTACCCTGAATTTTTAAAGGATGTTATCTCTCGACATACATTTTTACCTCTGTGTTTTGTAATATAAAAATGTTCTATTTATCTCTTCCCCGGGCACCAGAAACATATACAAACGGACAATAACTTTTTAGCTTTTGATGTCAGGAATATGTTATAGTAAGTGAAAAACAAGGATATGTAGGCTTTTTGAGAATGATGAAGCAAAATCACATTGAGTTGTTGCCCTCCCAAACACTTTATACTCAGAAATACAGTATTCTGCTGTTACAAAGAGTTTTTTTCCTCTAATCCTGATTTTCTGGTATTGGAGGGTAGACAACATACGAAAAACATGGACGTTTTTAATGAACACATACGCTGAACAGCTTTCAGGATCTGATTAGGACACCATATTTATAATTCTTTTCATATTAAATCTCAGTTATTAAAACTAGGGCTGAGAGTGATCTCAATGAAAATTATGGCTGAGGCAAGTGTTACAAAAGTAGCCAGGGCACATACAGATGCTCCAAATAGCACAAAATGCAGTATCTCTTCTACTAGGGTAGACTGCTAATCCGCTCAAGGTCTTCAGCCTGATCTTCAGGGTCACAGAATAAGATCTCTACTATTTGGAGGCCAGTTTCACCTCTTCTCATCCACAGCCTAGGATAGTAAACATGACCATCAGGAAGCCTGGAACTGACAATGTCAATGACAGAGTGAAGTCTGAAAAAGCATGGCAGAGACCTTTGTTTGTCACAGGAGGTAGTCAGCTATGGCATTCCTTTCTTTCACAATTCACATTGTGACTGACACCACTTCCTTGAAGACACCACTTCCTTGAAGATAACACTCAAAGATACCCCTGAAGTCTAAGTATAACAGCAACTTATCAATTAATTTCCTTATGCAGTCAGGAACATGAGCAAGGTATTGAAAGTGAATTAGAGAAAATACCATCTTTCTGGCAGGTTATTGTACTCTGGAATGCAACCATGTAAGAAATGTCTGGGATTGGTATCAGTCTAGTAGAAATGAGACCCCATCAGGAAATGGTACAGAAAGCGTGTCAGACTTTGAATTCTCCCTGTTTCTTTGAAGCCTGCATTTCACTTCCCAGTATAGCACTGTGTGTGCATATTCATGAGCTGAAGTTCCAGCGACCCCTCAGCTCTGCACTGCACAACAGAAATTTCAACTATTGTGTGAAATCTTAATCCCAGAGAAGTCAATGGCAAGATCCTTGCTTACGTCTTTGGGAGCAGAAGTTCACCCATGATGTCTTGTTAGTTCTGGCAGGTTTTCAGGATGCAGCGTGCTTTTTGAGATGAATAAGTAAGCAGCATGCTGCTTTCTTACACCTTCCTGTACTTGAAACAGAAATAGTGTTGCACTGCCCTTCTATTACCCTTGGCAGCCAATTTTCTCCTTTGTCTACTCAAATGCAACCCTTCATCCTTTACTTTTTTTCCTACCAATACATTTTTATAGAACAACATAAAAATTGTTATTAAAAAATCAATGCTCTGCTATCATTTATGGTTTATGTTCAAAAACTTTGCGTATCTTCCCTCAGCTGTCCCAGACTTTCTTCACTTGTTGCACACAAGTGCTTTCTGAGACAGCAGAAAACTCACATAAAGCCTCTAACACACATATAGTTTTCTGTGTTTCTTTGTCCACTGATTTTTTTTTCTGTAAAACATTCCTTCCCCTTCCAGGATTTCTAGACAACAACAAGTGTCATTAAAAATTGGACTGGACAAAGCACTTCAGACTATGCTGTCAGTAACAAATCTCTCCTAGCACAAGGGAGACATCGATGATCTAATAGATTTTTCCCCTATTTTAAACCCTTTGGGCTTGTGATGCCTCAGTTCCCTGACTGGTCCTTGACAAATCTGTAACAGATAGGAAACTGAAATGAATCTTCAGTGACAATCTGCATAACATAGTCCTGCTTTTTGGATGGGAAAAGATCTTTTCAAATTATGCTTAATTTAACTTTGTATGATAGATGAGGTGATAAAGTGGTCTAAATGCAAACTTCCAATCTGCTGTGTTGGTTATTTTAGTAAGTAATAACATCTCACGTGGCTTTAATGTTCAAATAAACTGATCAGGCACATTTTTGCCTTTTGAGGAGGATAGAGACTTGACACTCCATAGAAGTACAAAGGAGTCAGCTGGACCTAGGAGGGCTGGGCAGTAATGAGGCAATGACAATGAAAAGCAGTTGAGGAAAAATAAATCTCGCTTTGAAAAATCCGAGAAATTATTCATATTAATGATAAGAAGTTACTCCTTTTTAAAGTTCAAATGATCAAGTCTGGATTTCTCATGGAAAAGGTCAGTACTCCTTCAAATTCACTGAAAGTTGGCATGAATAATCCCAGTGTTCTCATCTCCAGTCAAATCCAGAAGACCCAACATAGCCCCTCATATTTGCTGATATGTATTTTCATTTGAGGTCAGAAATGAAAAATTCCACCAAAGAAGGAATCAATTAAGTCACCAAAGCTTGTAGGTCTAGAGCAAACCATGAAGGGAGAAGTAGATACACGAACTCAGACAAGACAGTGGGTCCCTGCTGCCCTCTCCTGCTCTGTGTCACTAACAAGTCACATTGCTTATGTATCAGGCACTCCACTAGCTGTTGCTCTCTCCATCACTTCTAAAATTACTTTCTCTCATTATAGGGGAATCATTACTAGACTACTCCAGCTAAGGAAATTATGGCATCTAGGCATCAACTGATGAGGGTGTCACATGTGCAAGGACCTATTCAATACCCCTGTTTGGACATAATTAGTACCTGAGTACTCATGTCAAGATTTGGCTCTGGGTTTCAGCTATAAAACTGAGCAGTGAGAGCTTAATGAATACAGGCATTTGAGTTCCTGCAAATCTCTATTAAAACTGGAGCACAGAAAGGAAGATAAAATTATGTAATAACCATGGTAGCAGAGATTTCTTTTCTCTCCTTTTCTCTCTTCTTTGAAGCTAGAGACAAACAGACACTATACAGTACAGGGAGTTACTACAATAATTAGCCTTTTTTTCTGAATGCTATAGTAAACACTTTCAGAGTAAAATTCAATGCATAATCACTGCTGGTCTAAAAATGACAGCTGTTCTGGAGAAGACTGATGTATACACCAATCTCTCCTGTAAACTATTCCGTTCCCTTTAGTTGTCTCAATTTTTTTTTTTGCCAGTCTATGACTCAGTTCTTTTATGTGTGGCTCTATCTTTCACTTTTGACTCAGAGCTATATCTATATAGACTTCTTACTCTCACACTTTTGTTATAGTAGTAAGTGGACAATTTAGTTTAACAGCTAAGATAGCAGTCAGACAAATGCCCAGGAGAAGATACAAGGTGGACCATTTAAAATTCTAGCACAGTGTTTCAAGACTATTGCCAAAATGTTTTTCAGGGATCAAAAAGCCTTTTCAATATTAAAGTAAATAATGGGTACCTCACATGGCTCTAATTAGGAATAGACTGAAAATTATCTGTGATATTACATTAAAACGTCAGAAGGTTTCACCATGCTTATGTATAACAAAGCAACATCAAAGGAGGGAGGTAGGAAGAGTTTACTGCTTGTCAGAAAGTCTAGTTCTAATTTTAATCATGAAAACATTTTCATACTACTAATAACAGAAAGAAACAGGGAAAAGCTAAAGAAAAAAAAATGACCAAACTGTAGGCACATCAAAACTGACACTGTAATATGAAGACAGCATGAATCTTGAAGGAGTCAAGATTTCTCATCATTCTCATCATTCCGTTTCCATTGCTGAGTAACAGGCATGAAGAGAAAAAAGTACTATATTTTCTTCAAAATATCCTCCCCGGAATGCCAGGAATCGACAACACCAACGCAAAGGGAAACAATGGCTGATCTCACAGTTCTGCAGTAGTCCTCTCCCAGGCTTCACTCAGCAAAACAAACCCTTCAGGTCTCACAGTCCTTGGTGCCCATGCTTTAAAAAAACCCTGGATTACATTCACAGTTTCTGTTTGTCCCTCCCCAACACTTTTGTAATGGCATCAGCATCCTCCTTAGAGGACACCATTTTCTCATTCTCATCCCAGCTGGAGAATAAGCACTGCATTTGAGTTGATCAAGGGGACGCAGTTAAAGTATGTAAGACACCAACAAAGAAGCAACGTTACCACAAAAGAATGGGCAATACCCAGGAAAACCTGTAGGCTGACTTTGGTACACTTAGTTTGTCTTTGGGCAGATTGCCACAAAGTGAAAAAAAAAAGAATGAGAGGGAAGGAGAAAACCCATACTTTATTTATTATTTAAATAAACAGTTTTATGCTGCTTCCATTTTGTGCTCAGTTTTATAACAATGTGAGTCCATTTCCCCATCATTCCTTAATATCTATATTGTTTAGGACTTTATATACTGTATGATTAGTTGGCATTGGTACTGTTCAATCTGTACTAATCTGTATGCATTTATATTGTGTGAGCAGTTCTCTAATTGGTTTTCATCCAAGTAATCCCACAGAGAATAAGGTTACATGCTGAAAAGGGCTGAGGTGAGAGAGTGGTTAAAAGGGGAGTGCAAACTCTTTTCCCATCCTTATTAAGAATGCTTTGCACATCTGCATTTTCTAAAAACATTTCTGAACTCCCTCTCTCTGAATAAGCATAAAGTCTATTCTACAGCAGAGAAATACACAGAGAGAAAATGAATCTGTTTCAGAGAACCCCACCCATATCTGCTTTATTCCTCCCATGCTGCTTTACTTCTTGGTCAGCTAAGGCTGTGAAAAGTAAATACTGCAGTTTACAAAGGGGAGGGGGGGTATTATTAAAAAACAAACCTAGAAAAGAAAATACCTCTTGGTAGAAAATACTAAATTTAGCTTAAATAAACATAAACCTTATACAGCAGAGAATAAAGATCTTTTCCTAAATGTGATTAACAGAATTGCAAAAAAATTAAAGCAATACAAAAAGCCTAAAAGCAAGCCAGTAATTTTAAACTTAGTTGCTCTAATTCATATCCAGCCAGTTTCTTAAGGATAGCCTAAATTTCAGGTATTCCTCACACAAAAATTTCTAAAACAGTTTGACAAATGTTACAGGTACTCAATGTATTAATTTTGTAAATGTTGATAACAGTATTTCAATTTCAGAAAAATAGATATACAATCATTTCATTTAATTGCATAATAATAACAACAAACTTTCGTATTCCTGGCTGCAAGGACATTTGTTTAGTTGAGTTTTTTAAAAGGGTGTTTTATATTACCAATCAAATACCTCCCAGAAAAAAGTTGTGGAAGAAAATTAGGCAGGAAGTTATTCTCTTTTTCTTCAAACATAAAAATAAATCTTAATTCTCTTCATGGAACCGCATGTTTAAACTTGCAAATACGTGTATACAGTCATTGCCTTTATCACCTCCAACATTAGCAATTTTTTTTGTCATGCTTAGATCAGGTTTGAGCTTTGATTATACTTTTTTTTCTTTCTCTTCAAAAAACCTTTAAGTCAACATACTGAAAACTGAATGTAGAACACACTTTTTATACATACCCATGCCCACATTCTGAGTAGCCATTAGAATATTTATTTTAAAAACATAGGGCTTGCTTACCATATTCACAACTTTCAATGGCTGGATTTTAGAAGAGCCTTTTTGAAATGAAAGTCTCCTGCTACTGTACATTCTTGCCAGTGAGAAAATGCAATTTTACCACATTTGGCTAGCCAAAATCTTTTTTTACTGATTAAGAAAAAGATATTCTAAAATAATTTTCTGGAATTAAAAATAATGTTAAAGATAAACTTTTAGATTTTACTCAGAGCTGTGTAGATGACAAGTTTTCTTCAACTATTTAGCACAATGTCTGTGCAATGAACATTAATCTGGACTTTAAAGAAAGACAGTTGTCCTACTAAACTTAGCAATAATTTACACCAAAAGGCCATGTAAGCCTACTGTTTCCCTCCCCCACTTATGAGCACCACCATGCTTCATTTCTGCATTATCTTCTGGCAACCATCTCCGGAATATCCTTAAAAGCTGCTAAGATGATACATTTGAATTCAGGCATGTGACAGATACAAAATTAAATTTGACCTCTGTCAGAAAAAATAAACAGTAACCATTAGCAGCTTTGTACCTCTGCGTTTAACTCCCTATTTTCTGTCTTCCTAGTTTGGGTCCATTAGCTGACTGGTGCAAAAAAGACCCCCGGCAACACTGACTCCCTGTGGATATATTAAAATCTCTGGATATTACACCTGACTACATCCTTTCCTCCACAAACTAATTTCGTGTTTGAAATGGTTCACTCCTGAGTTGAGTCACACAACAGTAATGTAGACAAGAGTTGCCAAAATTCCTTAAAAAGTTCCTATGTCCATATCTCTGTTACCAACAGACAGTTTGCCCTGGGAGCTGTTACAAATTTATATTGACATTTGCATTTTTGTGATTTTGCTAGTCACTCAAAATTTCTTGCTAAGCCTCATTAGTTGTAGCAAGAACAACCTTTTATTCGCCTGACACGCTATTAAAAATGTACTTTATGGGGAAAGTATTTATTAAAATATGCATCTTTTTAACAAACTTCCAAAAGTTTGCATTTATTTTTATTGCATAATACAGACAAGGAATTTCACATCAACAAAACTTTCAGAACATAGGGATCCTTCAGAGTAAATAATGAGTGTTAGATGACCATCATATTAAATTTGATGGAAAAAAGCACAGAATTTTAACACCAGTTCACACAAAACACCTATTACATAAAGTTTAATGAAAAATTTATACACAACAAAAAAAAAGATTTTGAAAATGTGTAATTCCATCATGAACTTTGACACAAGCAAGGCAGCACTCGTATTTGACCATTTTTGAAGCACCTCATTATTATTTGGGGGCTCACTGCATAAGCATATCTTGAGCCCAACTAAACATTCATGGCAAAGTAAATGTTTTCCCACCTTCATCTTCTTTAAACAGCTGTAAGATTTTTCTGTTGTTGTCTGCTGGGATTTTCCCTGTATTTTTCTTATGTTCAATAAGGCATGTATATCTTTGAAAGAGAGAAACTTATCACGCTAGCAACTAAATACTGTCCGTACTACATTGCTGGTGGGACGGGGCTTATTATCTTTCCCATGACTAAAATATATACCCTGAAATCAGAAACTCTCTTGTCCTTTGACCTGGGAGCAGAGGATGATTTTTTTTTTCATTCCACCTGCCCAGTGGTGCATGCCATTTCTTACATTCTGATATTTTCCTGCCAATTTCATATTTATTCTCTACATTTTTAGACTGGCTTCTGGATTTTAATGCACACAAAAATAAAATAAATAAATAAATAACTCAAACAACCCACCCTTTTTATGAATTGATGTAGGTTGCTTTGAATTTATAGGAAAGAAGGCATATAGGGAACATACGAAAGTTTTCAAATAAAACTACACTTTCAATATGCAAAATGTCACTGCACTATCCCAAGTTTGCAATCAGCCTGGTATCCTTCAGGATGAACTTCTAACTACTTCTCACCATCCCACTTTGTATTGTTTTATCTGACTGATGAGACATCAAACCATCTTCATAAGGCTTGCACAGAACAGATGTAGGAAAAAAAAAGAATTTGTTTCTGCCAAAAACCTCATAAGATCAAGGGCCGTTTAACTTAGCTCAGTCACTTAGTTTATTTTGCATTAGAGTAACTTCTCATTTAATTTACCAGTCTATAATAGGTAACTTTTTCAATATGAAGCTAAAGGTCACTATTATATGTAAGGAAAATTAAGCCGATGTTCTTGGTTGCCTTACAGTTCTCCTAGTTCAACTACTCCAATAAATGAACATGTACAACAAGCCGAAGGGCTTTTTATTACAAATTTAATTCATTTCTCTAGACAACTGTGAAATTTGCCATTGACATTAGTCATTACCCCAAGGCGAACTAAAAGATGATCTCAGTTAATAAATGATCCTTAACAAGGAACGCTCCTATCTTCTGTGATATTGGCACAGGCACATTTTATTAATGCAGGACTAGCTTCCTGCCAGAACACTAGCATTCACGACTATTTGGTGTGCTTGTTTCCTCTTCCTGCTCCTGATATTAATAATTATGCAACGGGATAATTAGCAACACAAAGAGACAGTACGATGCGCTTGCAGCTAGATTTTCAGCACGTTAACCTTCTGGGAAATAAAGAACAGAAGCAAAGAGTCTAGCCAAATAACCAATGCAGGTTGATTTCACAGTGTGTAAAAGGCTAATTATCTGTGAAGAGTCTGACCTCAAGTAACAAAATTACACAAATGTGCAGGCATTTTATCTTAAATAAAACTCAGATGCACTAGTTCATAATGTGAGGAATCATGGTTAATAACTGTCTTCCAGAACAATTTATCTACATACAGGTTTATAAAAATAAAAAGAAATCCAAGAGGGAAATAACGATCTCCTACAAAATGTTATCCAGTTATCCAAGTACCTGCAAAGGTAGGGGAAAATAAACTCCCTCCATCCCCCAACCGTTGCAATGCTAAAAAAAAATACACCCAGTATGTGACAGAAGTAGGTTAAGTGCATTTTGTTTACTGGAGACAGGCTACAATAAAAAACAGAAAATATTACTACTTCTTTACAGATACCATGTGTAATTCATTCTGATATAAGAATATTTATCCACTAGCAGTAATAACAAACCACATTTTTTGTCATGAAAAAAATAAATTGTATTTGCAAAAAGCAAACACATTACAGAGTGTGTAAAAATGCAATATTCCCATTTTCTAGTCAGAGTTCCAATTTATTGAAGTAACAGAGCAGAAAATGCACTGACAGCTGTTACATTTTATTGCGAATTAGTATATACGTTTTATATCCAGTGAGCAAATGCATGATACATTGTATTCCAGTAATTGCCACTGGCTTTCCAAATGGAAACTGAATGATCTTAGTGCAATTACACTCAGGAGACTAAGTGTAACAAGCTACAGTTCTATATTATAGCTCTTTAACAATACCAAGAATTTTACTCTGTTTTAAAAAAAAGAAAATAAAAAGGTCAGACTGTGTATATAAAGACAGAAATATATTTTTTTATCCATCTACAGATGATAAAATGAGTATTTCTGTTATTCTTTCTTATATTTTGTTACATATAACTGAGTTTTTATATTCCAAAAAGTTTGTAAGAATGATTCTTAGGTTTTGTGCTAGTTTAGTTTCTTCAGCATTAATAGTTTGGGGCTGGGAGGTAGAAGGGAATGGACAAAATAGTGGGAAACTTTGAACACATAAAATCAAAACTTCTCATTTCATATAGGAATAAATGTTTGCTATTTCTAGACCATGCTCTAGTTTGCCAGTATCTTTTCATAAAAAAAACCAAGAACATTTGTTTTGAAAGATTTAACACATTACCTTTAGACATAACATTTTAAATGTTTGTTATCATAGTTCTTTTCCCTCCCCCAGTTACCACCTGAGATAGTAACACTCCAAAGAGAGACGATGTGCTGAGAAATCAATATTTCAAATGCATTAAGGGGAGTGGGGGCCGGGGGAAAAATATTTTTTATTTTTATTTTTTACTAACCTTCGTAACATAATATAAACCATTTCGTTGGGCAACCAGTCTTGTGACAGCTTCTGCACCTTCAAGCTCTAGCGTGAAGTTCTCAGTAAATCCGGCAGTCTCCTCCCCTCTAGTGGCTACCAGCTCTCTTTGCAGCAAACAGAAGAAGTGAAAGGCCTATAGAGGACCACCTCAAGGCCATTTGTGTCATTTTTCTAAGCTTACAAGGGGAGTAAAAAAAAAAAAAAAAACAAACCCAAAACCACACAACAGAGCAGGCAGTCTATCACCGCAGCAAATAAAATTTATCAGTCATTTAAAACAATATGTTAGTAGTGACTACAACTTAATCAACACCAACCTGCTGACATAGATTTGCAATTTGAGCAGGTTATTAGTGATTGAATTAGCAACATGTCACAACTTGTATCTGATTTATTAAAGGAAGCTGACTAATGCAACGGGGCTATAAACAACATGCATGGAGACATTTTTCAGGCGTGCTGACTACTGCCGTACAGCCCATGAAAAAACAGAGTTAGAAGCAATTGCTCTGAGTATGCCTTTTTTTGCAGGTAGTTATAGATTATTGCATATGGGTCTTACGGTGAAGCATGATGATCTACACTATAAACCTGTACCCCAGGGGCGTTGGACCTTGTACAAGCAGGAAAAAAAATTTCAGACCTGCCACTTCTAGTAAAAGATCTCATTGGGAGGGCTGAGCACAAGGAAGTAAGAAGAAAATACAGGATACTGAGATGGGTTGTGATCTAAGCAATACAGTGGTCTAATCATTGTCACCTTTTTTTCCTGTGAAGACCTCATGACAGGGAGTTTTAAGGAGACATAAGAAGAAGAAATATGAAAAGAGGCAGCGTGATTTTCTGGAGTTTACCCAAATCTCTTTCGAAGTACGCAGGGTAAAACAGTTGAAAGAATAATGTCCCTAATGTAGCCTATAATTAATCAGCACTTGCACTACTTTGATGAGCGCAGGCTAATATCTACCCAAATGTACAAAGAAGGCTATGAGTATACAGAACTTAGATTTTAAATTCTTCCAAATTTCAGTATTTGTTCCTGAACAGGATTTGCTTCAAACCCCACTCTTTGCTTCAAACCCTACTCTTTGCTTCTTTCTCAGGCCCATTCACAGTCACTGATATAAAACTAAGACCTTTCACAGCTTTAGACAAATTATTTATTTCAGAAGAATGTTGTAAACACAGTAAAGCATGAGCTGTACGGATTAAATTTGGTAGTGTATCCAAGTCCAAGGGTAACCAGACCAGATTTTGATTCGCGCCCACTTCTAATTCTGAAACAATTAGTTACAGCCCAACTAGTGGCTTGAGAGCATTTTCATGAGAAACAAGAATTTAACATAAATCCACATAACCAAGGAAATTCAGAATTGAAGCTGTCAATTCTTAGGCCCAATAGAACACATAAAGAGGCTTGTTAATGCTGAACTAATTGGCATTCTTAGCTTGACAGTCTCAGTAGAGAGACCAAGGAGTGAATAAGCATGGAGACTAAACTACCCTCTCGCTCACAGGTGGTCCCTCTAGGTTAGGACTAAAGCACATTTGGAGATGAAGAAGCGAAGAGAAAAATGTACATCAACCGTACGGTTTTATTCACAAACAGGATTTTAGCCTGCACTGAAGGCAATGCAACCAATTGTTAACCACTGGCTATTCTTACAGCATCAGTTAGCCTGCACATAAGCAAAAGTTTTGATTTTTTTTTTAACAATAGTTTATATTTTATAATTAAGTGGAGAGGCTAGTATCCTCCAGCCACTGCCATTGTCATGTTAACTTCTATGGAAATGCATGAAAAATCTCAGCATAAAAATTCTATTCTCTGCAGACTGATCAACGTAATCACAGTATTTTCAGACATGCACTCAGGGGAAAGGACTTCACCTCTACCTCCTCGAGGCTGCTATGTACCAAAGCCAGAGAGTAAGTGTACCTGCAGTCTTTGACCCTCTGACCCACACAACAGAATATCCTCTGCATTCCATGTGAAAGTAAGTATCTGGCAATCATCAGTGGGTGAGGATCTGTTTTTACGTTGTGCTTGAGCCTCTATAGTACATCTGTAGTGCTCAAGAAGCTTCATAAGATTATTGATGTATCATCACCTCTGGAAGGGAGCAATATGAAAGTAAATGTATCTGCTTCAGGTAGATTTGTGCTAAGCAGTTCTCCATAAAACACTATCAAAAAATCTCCTATCTTACCTCTTGAAACTCTGCTGGATTAAAAGATGGAGATACTGAAAATAAGACGCACAATATTAACATTGAGGGCAATTAACTAGTGGAACAAATTTCCGAGGTCCATGTTAGATAGTTTTTCAGCAGGAGTCCTTAAATCAGTGTTGAATAGCTTTTTGAACAGTACATTCTAGCTCAGATACAAGTTATAGTGTTCACTGTAGAAAACACAGAAAGGAATTCAATGACCTACGTAACACAGGAAGTTAAACTAAAATATTGTCATGTTGATTTCTTGACTTAAAATGTATTAATTTATTAATTTTCGGCCACAAGAAAAAAAGGATATATCTGGGAGAAAAAAAGGCTGGGAGAGAATGACTGATCTTGACAGGGTTCTTCAGCTGATGTAATATCAATAGAAATTAATGAGGAAATGTTGATCCTATACATCTTAAAAGTGACTACTTAAAAATGACACAGTCATAACTCTCTGTATTTGTTCGCTTGCCAGATTTTCCTTCCTTGTCTAAAGTATTCTCAGTGCAGGAAGGGAAGATGGTGAAAAAAAAGCAGTCCCAGCTTCTGAGACCATCTGGGAACTGCTCAACCCCACTGCAATTTTGAGCAGCCTCAAGGCTACCCTAAATTGTGCCAGCTTACATTCACGTCCTGTAGCTGTTATACCAGCTGAAGTATAGCCAAGGTCAAATATCATCCATAGGTGGAGAGACAGAGGAAGAGGTCAACGGTAGAAATCAGGCTCTGTGATCAGAATCACATCTCCTGATTTCAACTAAAAAAATTTATCTAAACTAAATTGCTTTACTCTTGTCAGCAAAAAACTTTAAAAAGGTAGAGGTAAAGGGAGGGTCTACTCCTTCTTACATATGGGCGTAATTCCACACTAAGTTAAAGTAAGTTACTTACCTGTGACACTTACAGACACAAATGTGTTCTATCATGTGGAAAGTAGACTAAAATATTTGTAATTCTTCCATTTCAGAAGAGCTTGAGCTACTCAAAATAGGAGAGTAAAAGCAATTCTATTTTCATGAGGCTCAAACACCAATTCTAGTGGTATTATTTTACAATTATGATCATAATTTTAGTAGCTTTTCTGGCCTTTCAGTGAGGAATCCTCAACAAAGAGATAAACAAATTGAATCCTTGAGTATTAAAAATTAAAGGTCACTGGTTTGGCCATCAATATCAGTTATACTTTCTATACTTGTTTAATATAAGAAACTAGATATGTTGTTCAGTTCTCTACTATTTTACCTGTATATGTCAGCATTTCGGATTTTTTTCACAGATACCTTTTCCTTTGCAGAAGCATCTAGAGTAGAGTTTCTGATAAAATTTGAAAATTCAGTAGCATTTTTAATAATCTAAATAAAATGCAATTTTTAGTTATTAGTCATTTGTGAGACACAAAATGCTGAGCAGTTTGTCCATCACTGTTTTGTTTTCCTGCAAAACTGAATTATGACAAGAATAGTTACTAGAAACAGATCATAAATGGTTCAAAATCAATCAAAATACACAGACTTGTCAAATGGGGCTGTTTGAACTCAGCGGTCTACATAGACAGTTTTACAGGCTCCAGATCTAAACTTTCTAATACGAGAATTTCTGGTTTACTGTTTCTGCTTGTTATAAGAACGTAGATCTTTCCAACAGTTTTACCCTGTGAGTAACAATATGTCCTGAAGACTATTTTTTTCTTGAGGAGAAAATAATAACGTAGAAATAGATGCTAAATGTTGCACTCTTCTTGCTTCTTTGTACTACATATCAAGCCAAATTCCACTTCCACTGTCCATGGGAGATAATGAATTTTATCATTTCATGAAAACTTTGGCTGATACATGCTCAGTTCAGTTGAAAGCTTTCTTCACTTGGGATGTGAAGAGAGTCATATAGCCTGGTAACTCTTGGAAGCCTGTTGTGCTGCCTTACCAGATATGTGTCAAGTCCTACCTGATGCATTTCTTGGGATTTCCCTCATTCCTCACACTGCTTTCAAAAATTAAGAGTATTGTACATTTTCTAAGAAATGGTCCAAACAGGAAACAAATAATTTAGTAGGAGAAAGCACACTCACAGTGAATCTTCAGACATAGTCTAAGACTGTTCTTGTATTATCTGTCATATAACATAACATAACATAGAAGGGTCTTTCCACTTCCAACCAATTGGAACAGTGGCAGAATCATGATGAAATGAAAAATAACAAAAGTAGATTATTTAGAATGTGAAGTAGTTATCTCTTTTAATTAATTTAAAATATACCAGCCATTAAGTCTGAAGAATTGTCTCTTTGAGAATCTAACAAGCCAAACAGATTGCTTCCTTTACCATCCCTGTAAACATCTTTCTAGATATGAGTCCTACTCCCGAGAAGACCAGCTGTTCAAAAGAGGATGGACACTCAACAGCAAAAGAAAGAGGATAGAGCAGATCCACATTTAGCTGCTCACTAGACCAAATTTTCTCCACTGGAAATGGAGACTGCTTCCTGCAATTGCAGTTGCCCAGGCAGAGACTTCAGGATATTCTGTGTTTTTAACAATACACACAAAGAAATGGATCAAATCCTAGTTATTGCTCATGGGCAAAAGAGGAACATATTTAAGATTTTTCTCCAGATGAATGCGGGGGAGGCCAAGAAAAATATAATATAGCCCTACAGATGCATAGTAAGTAATTCTTTTTCCCATATTGCAGTATCATATGCGAGGGAACACATTTGCTCCAGGATTGCCAGTTCACAGAAGGATCAATGCACAGACAGGTTCGTAGAACCCCGTGTGAACCAACAGAGCTTTCCAAATTCAGGGTAGATGAAAGGAAGCAAATGATCCGTGCAGTGCCAAATTGTATATGGTGCTATAGATAGCTGATCAATGCCAGCCATGTAGCAGACCCTTGCTCTGACAATCTGAAGGTCTGCTCAGGTGACTACAAACAGTAGAAGCAAAGAGAGAACACGCGGAGCACAGCGTGGGTGTTATAACTAGAGTGCTGTAAATTAGAAAGGCACACATTTGTAATTGGCATTGCTGACAAAGAAGTGGCACTAAAGTTACAGATGGAGTCAGAGCTGATGCTGGAACGAGCAGCCTAAATAGCTTGTCACTCTGAGCTCATTAAGAAGTAAAATGCAGATCAGGGAACAGCTAAGCAGCTGGGTCAGGTTGTTCATTGGCTAATTTAGTCTAAACAAGAAAGAGGGAAGGCATGAAACATGTTCTGGAAGAGTGTAAAAGAAAGCAAGGAACCAGAAGGGTAGGGGTGGCCAACTACTTGCTGCAAGCTGAAACACAGCTTAAGAGAAAACACCAAAGCCAAAGGAAAAAAAAAAACCATGAAAAACAAAACTCCAAACTTAAATCAACCTTCGCCTTTTCTTCTTCTTTTTTTTTTTTTGATACTTCACTAAATAAACAAAATGCAAAAAAATTGGGGTTTCAGCTGTCTCAAAAAATCATTGGAATCCAAGAATCAAGTAATCAGCAACACACATGCCAGTCAAGCATACAGCTATCCACTGCTGAAGACCGACACTGACATATTCATACATATGTATGAGCATCAGTATTTGCATGTCAGCGCTAAGCATGTAACAATGCAGGTACTTGGGTTAGAAAATTTGGCAAAAAAAACTTGTCTCTTTTCAGAACTGAAGCCAGACCTGCCACTGCTGCAGTCAGAAGGCCTGAAGGCAATGCACTTCAGAGCCCTCTTCTCAAATTACTAACTACCCGTTCACTTTCTAAAAACTGAGGCTTGTAATCAGGATCTCCCAACAAGCACAGTTGAATCCAGGACTCGCCAGGCTCAGAAGCCTGCCAGGAAACCTCCAGAGAACCACCTAGCCTACACATTTACAACAGGTCCCCTGCCAGGTTTTTCTTGCTCATTGCAGTCCCATTTTGTAGGCATTCCTTTTACAGTAAGGACTGTGTGGAATCAGCGTACAACAGAGGGCAAGGCTGGTGCAAAAACATTAAATAACTCTTCTTTGTAATTAAAGGCATAAAATCTGCTCTACACACAATCTGTATTTATGTAAATCTCATAGCTGATAATCAGATCTTCCATGAAGGAAAAGGAAAAAAATGAGCTAGAAATTCATGATCTGTCATATTTAGAAGCTATCATCAGTCAATGCCGAGATTGTTTTTGTGCGTGGGTATGTAGGTAAGGGGGTGAAAGAGGCTCTTCTGTGAAATTTCAATATTGTGTGATCTATTATAGTTCTCCAAAATAAATTTTGTGAAAGAGTATGACTTTAAGCAGTGTTATATACTATGATTGAGCCAAGAAAAGGATGGCAGGTGGAGGAGAAGACATCAGAACCTCTATCTGCATAGTATAATCTGGCTTCTTGTAGAGCTCCAGGGGTCCCCCAGATCTCAAGATAAGCCTCAAAATTATCTATAAAAATGTCATGATCTTGGCAAACTGTTGTGAGGTAGCCTGTGCAGTGCTTTCCTACTCTGTGTCTTCTTTCTGGAGATTTTAGCGTCCTCTGTAGCATTACTATTCTTCATTTTTTCCTTGTCTTTTTAAACCCCTTTGATCTACAGTGAATAAATATGTCAGTGCTGCTAGAAAGGCGAGCTGATTTTTAGATTTAACAGAAAAGGAGCTAAAAGTTGAGAGCTTTCTCTGTGAGGGAACAGTTATAATATTCTATTATCCCTGCAGGGATGGAAAGAAATTCTTGTAAATATTACTTATTTAACACAATATTCTTAAACAATGTATCAAACTACTTAGTGAAATCATATGAACAAATTATTACAGACTGGTGAATTGAAATTATTAGGGCCCATTTAATTTCTTCAAACCAGGACATTTTCCCAACATCACAGTACGGATTGCAAAGTGAGAGACTGGGAGAATGAAGAACCACCCACTGTGGGAGAATCATAGAATCATAAAATCATAGATTGCCAGGTTGGAAGAGACCTCAGGGATCATCTGGTCCAACCTTTTAGGTGATATATAGTTTAAATGAGATGGCCCAGAACCCTGTAAAGCTGAGCCTTAAAAGTGTCCAGTATAGAGGAATCTACTGCTTCCCTGGGGAGATTATTCAAATGTTTAAGTGTTCTCATGGTGAAAAATTTTCTTCTGGAATCCAATCAGAAACTCCCCAGGAGCAACTTAAACCCATTACCTCTTGTCTTTCCATTTGACTCCTAGTAAAAAAGGAGTCTTCACCCTCTTATTAGACAGCCTTTATGTACTAGTACATGGTAATAAGGTTTCTCTTAAGCCTTCTCTCCAGGCTGAGGAAAGGGAGTTCTCTCAATCTTACTTTGTATGGTAGGTTTCCTAGTCTTCTGATCATCTTAGTGGCCTTTTTCTGGACCCTCTCCAGCCTGTTTGCATCTTTTTTGTATAGTGGGGATCAAAACTGACTGCAGTACTCCAGGTGCAGCCCAACAAGTGCTGAGTAGAGTGGGATAATAACTTCTTTATCTCTGCTGGTGGTGTCCTTCTTGATGCACCCTGACATCCTGTTAGACTTCTTTGCTGCTGCAGCACAGTCTTCACTCATGTTGAGCCAAGACCCCAGGACCTTCTCCACAGATCTGCTCTCCAGCCAGGTGGGACCCAGTCTGAATTGTCATCCAGGGTTCTGTGATCCCAGGTGCAAGACCTTACACTTATCTCCATTGAACTTCATAAGGTTCCTGGTAGCCTACTCTTCAAGCCTGTCCAGATCTTCCTGGGGGGCAGCTCTTCCTTCTGGAGTGTGAACCTCCTGACTCAACTTGGTGTCATCTGCAGACTTCATCAGGGTGATCTTGATCCCAACATAAAGGTCATTTATGAAGGTATTAAAAAATATTGGACCCAATATCAATTCCTAGGGGACACTGCTTGTGACTGGCTGCCAGTTTGAGAAAGAACTATTTCACACCATCTTCTGGGTACAATCTACGAGCCAGTTCCTCACCCACCACATAGACCACTTGTCTAGGCCGTAAGGAGCGATTTTCTCTAGGAGGAGGCTGTGAGGAATTGAGTCAAAGGCCTTGGAAAAGTCCAAGTAGACAATGTCCACCACTAACCCTGCATCAATTGATTTGGGTCACTTTGTGATAGAAGGTGATCACGTTTTTTAAACATGATCTGCCCCTAGTAAATCTATGTTGGATTTTCCCAATCATCCGCTTCAGTTGACTTGTGACAGTTGCCAGGAGTATTCATGTCCTAGGGACTGAAGTGAGGCTGGTGGGTCTATAACTAGCCAGGTCCTCCTTGGAGCCTTTCTTGTAGATGGGGGTGACATTAGCCTTCTTCCAGTCTTCAAGTATGTCCCTAGCTCTTCATGACTTCTCAAAAATTATGGAGAGTGGCCTTGCAACTGATGAATGACATCAGATAGCTCTCTCAACACCTTCGTGCGAATGGCATCCAGGCCCATCAATTTGTATGGGCCAAGCTGCTGTAATAGTTCACTCACCAACTCTGCATTCATCAGTGGTGGGTCAGTGTCTGTATCAACCTGGATGTTTGTTCCCATTACCTGGGGCCCAGCAGCACTGATAAAGACAGAGGTGAAGAAGGCATTGAGGACCTCTTCCTTTCCAGCGTTGTTGGTGACTAGTTAACTTATCCTGTTTAACAGTGGGCCAATATTCTCTTTCCATTTCAGCTTGTTGTTAACATATCTAAAGAACCATTTCTTGAAGCTTTTGACATCTCTGGACAATTGCAGTTCAAGCTGAGCTTTGCTCTCCTAACTGCATACCCTGCTAATGCTCTTGTAATTTTCAAGGGGTAATGTTCTGCTTTTCCATCTCTGGTACCTTTCCCTTTTGGTTGCAAGCAGACCCAGATACACACAGTTAAGTCAAGAGGGTCTCTTACTCCTCCAACTTCCTTTGCCCTTAGACAAGATAAAGAGTTTTTGTGGACCTAGGAGAGTATTCTTGAAAAACTCTCAGCACTCACTAGTTCCTTTATCTTTCTTGGAAGCTTCCCACAAGACTGCTTCCAAATGATCTGGTTTGAGGTCTTCTAAGGAACCTAAAGGTGTACAAGTCCATGGGACCTGATGAGATGCCTCTGTTGGTCCTAAGTGACCAGACAGATGAAGTTGCTAAGCTGCTAACCATCATATTTGAGAAGTCATAGCTGTCCAGTCAAGTTCCCACTAACTGGAAAAGGGGAAACACAACCCCATTTTTAAAAAGGAAAAAAAGATCCAGGGAACTACAAGCCAGTGAGTCATATCTCTATGCTCAGGAAGAACAAGGAGCAGATCCTCCTGGAAACTATGCTAAGGCACGTGGAAGAAAAGGAGGTAATTGATGACAGCGAACATGGCTTCATTAAAGGTAAATCATGTGTGGCAAATCTGGTGGCAATCTACCACAAGGTTGCTGTGTTGGTGGATAAGGGAAGATAAATCGACACCATGTCCTTGGACTTGTGCAAAAGCTTTGGCACTGTATTGCCCAATATCCTTGTCTCTAACTTGGAGAGACATGAATTTGATGGATGAGCCACTCAGTGGGTAAGGAATTGGCTAATGTTTCGATGTCCAAGTGGAGACCAAGGATAAGGGGTCAGTATTGGGATTGGCACTGCTTAACATCTTTGTCGAGGACATGGACAGTGGGATTGAGTGCACCCTCAGCAAGTTTGCCAATGACACTAAGATTTGTGGTGTGGTCAACATGCTGGAGGGAGGGGATGCTGTCCAAAGGAACCTTGTCAGGTTTGAGAGGTGAGCCTGTGCAAAGCTCATGAAATTCAACAAGGCCAGGTTAAGGTCCTGCATATGGGCTGGGGCAATCCCAAGGATAAATACAGACTTGGTACAAGATAGGTTGACAACAGCCCTGAGGAGAACGACTTGGGGGTGTTGGTTTATGAGACGTTCAGCATGAGCCAGGAACGTATGCTTGTTATCAAAAAGCCAATCATATCCTGCACTACATCATAAGTAGCAAGAGCAGCAAGTTGAGGCAGGTGATTCTGCCCTTCTACTCCACTCTTATGAAAACCCACCTGGAGAACTATGCTCACCTTTGGGACTTGCAATATAAGAAGAAGATGGATTTTTTGGAGACAGTTCAGAGAATGGAGGCCTACAAGAAAGCTGGAGATGGACATTTTACAGGGGTATGTAGTGATAGGACAAGAGATAATGGCTTTAAATTGAAAGAGGGGAGATTTAGATCAGATATAAGGAAGAGATTCTTCAGTAGGAAGGTGCTGAGGCACTGGAACAGGTTGTTGAGAGAAGTCATGGAAGCCCCATCCCTGGAGGTGTTCAAAGCCAGGCTAGATAGGGCTTTGAACAACCTAACCTAGCTGAAGGTGTCTCTGTTCCTGGCAGAAGGGTTAGAACTAGGCGATCTTTAAGCTCCCTTCCAACTTAAACCATTCTATGAGTCTATGATTTGGGTTACATAGTTTTGAAATAACTGCTAATCAATTTTCTGTCGTCTGTTGATGTAGTACATGGTTAGCACCTACAAACTGAACTCTCTGAATAGAGCATACCTCCTATTTTCCTTTTTTTTGTTGTTGTTTTCTCTTTATTTATTTCTTAAAATAAATTTCTCTCTATGGATATGTCTATGTAGATAATTGTATTGATATTTTAAAATGTCATTATCCTCCAGACAAATACTTTACATGGGGAAAGATGTATTAAAATCTCCAGATGTCTCTGTCAAGACTTAAAGAGAACATCTAGTTTTATTATTCATATAATTTTTAATATAATGTTAAAACCTAAAATAAAAAAGATTTGACAAATTCCTGTAAAATCTGAAAAGACAGAGGGAGGACAATATGTCTTATTCTTAGCATCAGAATTAGGCTGTCTCAATAGTTACTGCAGAAAGAGCTTCCTTGGACAAGTAGGTCTTCTGCAAATAGCAGAGAACAAGTGAGATTGCTAGTGGTGGACCTCCACAAGGGGTAAGGTGTCACGTTGAAATATGGAATAGCAGAGTTTAATCTACTGTTACCAAGTAGTGACATTTGAAACCTAACAAGGACACAAGAACAAGATAACTTGGTGGATGGAAAATGGGGCTGAAAAGTAGTAGTCCTGGACTATATTCTTTTCCTAACATACACTTACGATTAAATTCCTCTCTTCCTTTCTCAAAGATCTGAGAAATTCTTAAGGAATTCAATGACAAAAAATGGACAATAATTTTTATTATTTTTTGTTCAGAATTCATATTGGTATTCCATTCATCCTTTAGCCACTCCTTTCTCCAAATAGATACTCCAAATTAGAAGACACTTAAAAAATTGAAGGAAATTTAAATGGAGATACTAATGCTTCCTCTTCTCTCAGAAACCTTGAAAATAACTAATATTTGTAGGATGTTTGGAGACAACTGAATGGAAAGTGCTTCAGAAATACAGATTATTGTTGGTATTATAAACCAAAATAATCTGTATTTTCTTCACTATTATTCTCTTTTTGTGCTATTTCTTCATATTTATGACTTTCGTGTATTTATACACATCAAAAATTAATAAAAAGATTTATTAAAGAAATGACAATGCTATAATTGCTCCAATTGGAAAATCAGTACAACTTCACAGACAACAAAGCAATATGTTGAATTTATGAGCCCTGCCTCAGTTATTTACATTTAACGTACTGAAAGTATTTGAACCATTTATTTGATGGATTGGAAGAACATTAGGTTAATTAAACCTACTTTGCAAGTATTCTTTTTGGAGATTATATGCTTCTTATATTGGTTATACTTCGAAGAATACATGTGTGTGCTAGAAAAATTTGTATGTTATTACACCTCAGTTCTGCAAAACCAGAATTTCTAATTTCAGAAACATCTCACTCACCCTTTCAAGTAGGTCTGAACTGTACTGGAAAGTTTTACTATTCATTGTGGCAAGGCTGTTATTTTTCTTTTTTGTAGTTTCCTTTAAAAGCTATGATAATCCTTCCTAAACTTTTTTGCCTTGTATTTCCTCCATTGGAAAGCAGGATTTACAAAAGGAATTTTTACTAATAATTATATTCCTTCTTAGTCCATGCACTAGGTGCCTCATTTCTAGATAATTATTTTTTTTTACTAAACACTTTTGACACTCTTGCTGATCCCGCAGAGGTCTGGGGGGTTATGAGTGCTGTACCAAGCATCCTGAATTTTCCTCCACTGTATCTCGCAAAACACGGGCTAAACAATCCCAATGAGTTATGAAAACTACAAATTTGAGCAAAAAAAACTTTAAATTATCAGGTTTACATTGCAAGCAAAGTAGAGAGTGGTGCAAACTGTTGTTAAGGATTGGTTTGGATTCTGGTTCAGAAGATAAGAAGAAGTGGTTTTGCTACTGTCTAACATTTGCTAACTTTTCCATAGTTGGCTGACAGCTTGAATGTATAGTCAGTATGTAAACTCTGACAGTTTAGTATTCAATAGATTGTCTCCAGTTTGCTGAAATCTTACATGCTTTCTGTGGTAGTAGCCTGCATTCAGACAAAATCTCCCTGTCTGAAAGATATCATAGAATTGTAGAACAATTTGAGATGGAAAGGTCCTTAAAGATGATCTAAGTCCAAACCTTCTGTTATGGACAGGGACTCCTCCCACTCAATTACACTGCTCCAAACCTCATCCAGCCTGGCCCTGAACACCTCCAGGGGTAGAGCATCCATGACTTCTGTGAGCAGTGTGTTCCAGTGCCTCGCTATCTTCACAGTAAACATTTTCTTCGTTGTATTTAATGTAAATCTCCCCTCTAAGCTTAAAATCATTATCCCTTGTCCAATCACTAGATTCCCTGATAAAAAGTTATTCTCCAGCTTTCCTGTAAGCCTCCTTTAAGTACTGGAAGGTTTCTACAAGGTTCCAGAGTTTTCTCTTCTCTAGGCTGAACCACCCCAACTCTCTCAGCTTGTCCTCATATGGGAGATGCTCCAGCCCTCTGATCATCTTTGAGGCTTTCCTCTGGACTGACTCTAACAGATCCATGTTCTTTCTGTATTGAGGACTCTGGAAGTAAACACAGTACACCAGGTGGGGTCTCAGGAGAGCTGAGCAGAGGGGGAGAATCACCTCCCTTGACTCGCTGCTCATTCTCTTTATGGTGCGGTCCAGGATACGGTTGGGTTTCTGTACAACAAGAACACATTGCCTGCTCATGTTGAGCTCTCAAAAATGTGACTTGTAAAATTCAGTGTATCCCAAATATGAATTGAGCTCATTACTGTCACATTTATCACTTCAGAACCATGACAACGTTTTAATGGAATTAATCTTTAATAGAATTAAGTGTTTGTGAATTGCCTGACTTTATTTTGCACAAAGAAACCAGTGAAAATCTATCTCAATAGATCATATTAACCTACAAATCCATGATGCTAGATCACGTTTCAAGCTAGGAAACCAAACTGAAATCTGTACATTCCTAATCAGAGAAATTATATCTGGCAGTTCAATTATATGTGCAATTACTCATACTTCAATCATGGAAGATGCAAAAATTCAGTGTTTCATGTTAAGTCTATAAAAAAGAAATGCATACTTATGAAAAAGTATTTTTATCTTTTATTTTTCTTTAAGAAACTTCTTGGGGGTAAAATCCTAAATTATAGGAAAGGAAAAAGCTTACATAATATGCCCGAATTCCTCATCTGACCACAATTTTCGTTACTTTTGTGTAGTATTTTTACTAATATATAAATTATTTTTTGTAACATATGTTTCTGCAAAGGCTAGTAGGTTCTGAAAGCAACAACATTTAAGTACTGTAGATACATAACAGAAAACAGCAACTTACTCCAAAGTGCTCAAAGTCTAATGAAACATGGATAACATTTTAAATAGATTTCTCATATCATCAGCACCTACATTTAAGAAGCAACTCTATCCACTGTCTTCTATCAGCTCAACTATGTCTTCTACTCTGTTCCAACATTTACCTTTCTTCCAGAAAAATTCTGCATTCAAAGTAAATTATGCTAAAATTTATTCTTGTAAAAATAAAATCCATAAAAAGTCTATCATATTTTCCTGGCACCAAAGTAATTCCTTGCTCACACCTGGACAAAAGCTTCTGTTGTAGGAAGCTGAAGAAAGAAAGTCAGCCTAAGGTAAGATCCCTCCAAACCCCATGATCAAACATGATCGGTTTGTCTATTCCCCACTGAGATAATAATTGTGTCCTACTAGAAGGAATAGCGGTCTCAGCTGTGAAGGCTGTAGTTCAAATACTCGTTAGAGCACAGAATGGAGGGTTCTCACAAACATATAAAAACATGTTTCAGTTTCCTCCTCTCTTCTAAAATCAGATGGCAAAAATCCAATATTTAAAGTTAGGAAACTCAAAATAGAGACTGCTGAAACATACGAGGGCTTATGAACAATTGTACGCTATTTTCCAACTGGGATCCTAATTCATTCAGTGCACAGGATGAATATATAAGGGAGTAGCAGTAAGTATACACAATAATTTTAAGGATATGTCCATAGCGAACAATACTGCACTGTGAAAAGATACCCAGCTGGCTCTGAAATGAAAAATAATCACAATATGAAAGTGACCTAATTAGTCCCAGTGTGAATACAGTATTCGCAGAGCTATACTGCTTCCTATACATGAGCTAGTATACCTGTGTGGCGTAGCACTGCGGCATGCACATATCCTCTGTTTTGGGACTAGACTGAATAACCTTATGTGAAGTGTATGTGGATGTGCCCTACATTTCTCAATTATCCCAAGTTCTTAATTATCTTCAAGTGCTTGCTATCGGAACTCAACATTTTTAAAGAAGAGTTTATCAGTAGGTAATTAATATATCTTTATCTGTAGGCAATTAATATACCCTTAAGATATCCAAGAAGAATAGTGATTTTCAGCAACCAAGTATGTTTTAAAATAATTTGCTTTTTGAGAAGATGGGTGTGACTCACTCTTTCTAAAAATAGGACCTTTGAGAAGCTGTCAAGACCACACCTGAATGTTTGCCTGAGAGATTCACTGCATGCCTGACAGACAACTCAACAGAATTTTTACCCTCTTGGGGAGAAGGGGAAAGTAGATATACCCTACTCTCCTTCTCTCTCACTAGCCTCCCCTTTACCCCCTGCCCTGTTTTAGTTTTTCATTTAATTCTGACTATTTCTTTTGAGGTTTATGCTGTAAACAGTACCATAAAAAGAGAAAATTTTAGAAGGAAATATTATGTGTACTCTCTATGTATTGGTAGGTTAGCTGGATCCAGGAAAGGACACTATTGTGACATATTCTTTGTTTCTAGCAAATGACGAGGACGTAACAAGGAAGGAAATAGCCTACAATATCACAAGCCTCTCTCAGTTCATATTTTTGGTGCAACTTTGATTCTAATTTCAGTTACATGAAGAAGTGCGATGTGCAATACCTTGAAACAAAAATTTAACTGGGGTAAAACTAGTCGATATAAAATCTCCATCATAATTATGATTTCTTTTTTTACAGGTTACTTTAATTTGGTACCCTTCACAGAAAGCAGAGAGGAGTTAAGTGAACCATTCTGCTATAATATAACTGAAGAGCTAATATTTTATACTGTGTTGGCTTTTAGTGTTTGCATTAAGTACAGAGAGAGTGCCGAGTATTTTACAAATATGTACAAATGGACAGATCTTACACCTAGAGCTTACAATATGTGAGGACAAATGAAGAACAGTGGAAAAAATATCACATGAAAGAAAATTTCCTTTGTCTAAAAGTAGTTTGCTAGAGGACTTATATTCTAAAAATTAGAATCCTATTCTTTTTGTACTTTTCAGAGCAATAAAACATATGGGCAAACATCTCAGATAATTCTGTCTCTTTTTCTTTTCTGCTAACTTCTCAGTTGCTCTCAGAAACAAACTGTTTTCAGGCACTTTCCAAGTGAAAAACAGCTTTTTCCATTCATCAATAGAGTTCACTCAGAGTCAGGCTGTAGCTAGATACTATCTTACTGAGTGAAGTCAAAGCAAACTAATATCAAACTCTGGAATGAAGTATAAAGTAAAACTCTGTAGGAATTTGCTTTTATTTTCTCTTTAGTCTTTTCTATCTTACATTTATCATCAACAATTTCTACCATTTGTTCTTTTCCTAGATGAATTAAATTAGAACCCAAATAAAGCTTTTGAGTTAAAGCATTTACTTATTTTACTTAAATGTATGAAGTTGCCTTAACACAGTAAACGGGACAGTGGTAACCCACAATTAATGAACTGTTATCCCGTTTGCTTGGTACAAATATAAATTCTGATGAATATCCATGTGCTTTTTAGTTCAACAAAGCATAAGGAGAGGTAAGAGGTAAAGGATACCAACTTTTTTTGATAAGACAGTCCTGCTATTGAGAAACGTGGGTTTACGTTCAGTTGGTTATGCCATGGCAGACACAAAAGAAGCCAGCAGTTTACCTCTCACCCTCTCACTTAATAGAAATTCTTGCAGATCACAGTCTGGTCTTTCATCTGGCCTCTGCTGACCTATTACTATATAAAAATTCTGTTGTTTCTTCACTAGGTTTCTTTCTGTTTTGCATGAAAGTCAACTGAATTTAAGCAGAATAACATTCTTCAAAACAAACAAACAAAAGAAATAAACTCCTCCTGTTTTTTTTTACTGTAAACAACGGAATGGCTTCATATTTAAAAAAATAATCTAGTATCCGAAAGAAAAAAAACAATAGAGCCAGAATTGCTCCAGTACATATGCTAGAAGACTCTGGGAGAAAGTTCACTACCTTTATTGTTCCAAAGTACATATAGACTTAGTGCTGTTGCTATATTGTAAGTAATTTTTTTTTTTTAAATAGCTGATTATGGAATGGTCACAAATTTTGCCATATTACCTAGGGAACACCTGGAAGTTTTAAAAGGCTTGAACTCATTCATTTAAGAGATTTTTTTCTTACCTATAATCTATCTTACTCTTGCTTTATCTGTTGGTTGACCTTTACAGTCAAACTGTCTTCTTAATTCCTACAGTTACAGAAAAATAGAATACATCTATTTTTAACTGTATAATGTACAGAGGTTTACTATATTGTTAGGTCTTATTATGTGTGAAAGTAAACACTGATTACATAATTTCCTAAATGCTGGCAGTCACGAGAAAAATACCTATGCCCCTCCCTAAAATCTTTTAAAACTTTTGTCATCAGAGAAATGCCTCAGAACTGTGAGTTATAAGTTCATGCAGTGCAAAAAAAAAAAAAAAAAAAAAAAAGTAGAAATGATATGACTGCTAGTAGTTAAAATGAAAAAATAAAACCATGTCCTTTTTAATAAACAAAAATACACATTGAAAATAGAACTAAGATTTCCTGGTTTTGATTCATTCTGCCTATCTTATTTTATTATTATTTACAGAAGAAAACAGAGAAACATTTCCCGAAGTTAACTTTTTACTATTACACTAAGTACACTTTTCAAATTTACCTTTGGCTTCTAGAGTCTCTGTAATTCACACTTGCAAGATTTTCTTTATCCATGAAATTTTAAATGTATTCATAGGACTCCAGTCTGAAAATTCACTGAACATTTTCAAAACTTAGGAAAAAAAAAGGCAAGATACTTTTTCTCTGGACTAGCAGCATACTTAAGAGTAGCATAGCAAGAAAGGAACAGTTTACTCCTGCTTAATATCTTACTGAACACCACCTAATGCTTTTTCAGCAGTACTTAATTTCCTGCTGAGGAGAGACAAAAAAACCATTTAGAAACAATTTACTACAACTTCATCAAGTTTTTAATAAATGGAAAGTACTGATTACTTTATAATCTGATGAGAAATATGAAAACATACTTATGAGTGCTTCCATAAAAATAGATATGAAAATCAATATAAAATGGTAATTATAATTAAATATAAAAATCAGCTTGATCATGACCGATTGTCATCTAGTGATATACAGAGTGTGGGCTGACTTCAAGAAAAGGCTTAAGCTTTCTTATTTTATTACAAATTGAGAAGTATCCTACAGCGAAATAAAGACTGCCTATGAGACTCTTGGCAATGACGATTTCAACCCAATCTGCTGAAAGTCTCATGGGACAGGTATGGGTCCAGGATTGCTAAGAACAGGAAACGAAAATTGAACTGGGAGCTCAACTGTGTAATCTTGTGGACAGCACACTCATTTGTGTGTTTCTAGACAGAAAAAACTCAGACAGAGTTTTTATCTATATGATGTAAAATTCAGAGACAGTGCTTTAAATGTAAGTCAGAATTCATGACATCCATTGTTAAGGAGCAGTAAAATGACAAAATTTTCTGTTCTTGTCCTGTTCCTCCTTCCTGCCTCTTTCATCCCACAGTGGCCTTGTCCTGGTGAATTTTTACTCCAAGATCAGGCAGCATTTAGCTTTACAGTTGCTATTATGGACAAAGATGTCAAAATTCTTCCTAAGCATTGATTGAGATGCCCAAGTGTTTGGTTAGATGTAAATTTCCTAATAGTTAATTTATTTATTGATAGATGTTAATGTCCCTTGCCATTTGCTTCATCCTAACTAAAGCAAATTAAACTGGCAGCTAAAGGAAAAAAAAAATCTCTATTACTAGTTAGATTAATAATACATTAATTTCAGAAAAGGACTCTTCTGCTCTAAACAGGGTTTGTTGAAGAAATAATTACATGTGAAGACTTTAACTAATGTTTTGTTAGATAAGAATACCTAGACTACTGATATTTTCAATCTGTTCAAGGCTGCTTTCCATTTCTCCTCCCTGGAGTGATGCTGTGACTCTGCCTTCTAAGTATATTCTCCAATTATATGAAATCTAGCTCCTGATGTCCTGGGAGTTAATATTCAGCTTGCAGAATTCCTGACCTTAGTTCATTTCAGAAACCTAATGGTTTAGGATACTCTAAAAGAAAATCAACAAGTCAGTTTTCAAAGTATTTAAGACCAAACTATTTTATGTGTACTGCATTGGGATAAAGCCAATCTAAGAGTAATTTTAATCTTTTTTCTCCTAGTAGCAAGAACTAGATAAAAAAAATTGGCATTATAATACCTATTTCAAAGTATTCAGGTCTTGAGCTCAATCTTGAGGAAGACTGAAAACTGAATAGCCAGGCTCAGAGGGTGGTGATTAGAAGTAGAAAGTCTAGTTGGAGGCCAGTACCTGGCAGTGTACCCTATGGGTCAATACTAGATCTGGTCCTGTTTAAACACCGAATCACAGAATCACAGAATCATCGAATGGCTTGTGTTGGAAGGAACCTTAAACATTATCTAGTTCCAATCCCCCTTCCATGGGCAGGGACATCTTCATTAATGAGCTAGATGATGGAGTGGATTGTACCCTAAGCGTGTTTGCAAACAACACAAAAGTAGGAGCGACTGATAGGCCAAAGAGTCATTCTGCATTTTAAAGGGAATTTGATAGACTGGAGAAATGGGCTGACAGGAACCTTACGAAGTTTGACAAGGAGAAATGCCAAGTCCTGCACCTGGGGAGGAAGAACTCCAGGCACCAGTACATGCTGGGAGCCACCCTGTTGGACAGCAGCTTTGCAGAAAAGGATCTAAGGATCTTGGTGGATGCCAAATTGATTGTGAACCAGAAATGTGTCTTTGCTGCAATGAAAGCAAATGGTATCCTTGGCTGCATTAGGCAAAATATTTCCAGCATGTTAAGGGAGGTGATCTTTCCCCTCTACTCAGCACAGGTGAGGCCACACTTAAGGTGCTGAGCCCAGTTCTGGGTTCTTCAGTTCAAGAAAAACATGGACATGCTGGAGAGAGCCCAAGAAAGGGTCACTAAAACTATTAAGGGACTTGAGCACCTCACATGTGAAGAGAGGCTGAGAGGGCTGTGACTGTTCAATCTGGAGAAGAGAAGGCTCAGGGAGGATCTTATCCATGTGTATAAATACCTGGAGGAGAGTGCAAAGGGGAAGGAGGCAGGCTTTTTTCAGTGGTGCCCAGTGACAGATTGAAAGGTAGTGGGAACAACCTGAAAAGCAGGAATTTCCACCTGAATATCGGGAAACACTTTTTTAGTCTAAGAATGACCCAGCACAAGTCTCCACTCTTGATGACATTCGAAGACTGTCTGGACAAGAACCTGGGCAACTGGCTCCAGATAGCACTGTTGAAGCAGGGGATTGGAATAGATAACCTCCAGAGGTGCGTGCCCATCTCAAACCATTCTGTGATTCAGTGATTCTGAGGTAGTTTCCAGACTGATAACTGAAAAACGTATTCCTAGAAAAGAGCAGATGAGGAGTGAGATGCTATCAAACCTAACTAGTAGGAGAGATTAAGGAGAGGCTAGGGAACTCAACCGTATCAGCTGGAGTTAGACAACTCAGTTAGGGTCAAAGGGAGCACAAAATACTATATATAACTTCAGGAGACGAATACCCAGAGCTGTTCTTGTATCCTGAAACTCAGATTTGCATCTTCCTTAATATAAAAATTTTCACTCTGCCTAACTCAGAAAAAGGACTTCTTAGGAAAGTGTCTGTATATTCAGTCCATGAAACTTTCCTCATGAGCTGCAGAAACTCATAAACAGACCTCTTGTGTCAGCATGTGCTCATTGAAGAACTTTGAAACCAGCTCGCTCTTCAGTTGTCTTCACTGGACTTGACCATTGCACTCCTTCCCACTACTAAAATGAGACTCCTCACAGCAGGTGACCTGTGCAAGGACCTGGAATCACATTCTGGGAGCCTGCTTTTCCCATTTTCAGGAGCTCTGATATCTTCAGATATTAATTACCTATTGGTACATTTCAATGGATTAGGTGTTTCAGAAATATTAGTAAACCTTAATCAGTGAATTTGCATATTAAATTTTTCATGTGGTTTCTTAAATCCCTCAGTGGATTCAGCCAGAAATGGGCAACTAAGATAATCATAGCAAAACAAGCAAAAAAGGTATAATGCAAATGTAGTATCCATCTGTATAAGTGTTGAGTAGCTAGTGGAAATCAGTAGTTGCTAAAGGAAAAAACTGTCACTTCATTATGCAAAAAACGTAAATTTGCTGATATTTCTGATTCCCTTTGTGATAGTAATAATTATTTTTTTCCTGAGCTTTTATATAACCAGTCTTGCTCTCAATAATGTTTGCAGAAAGGTCAGAAATATGACTGCAAAACTGCATTCACTCCAGCCTTAGCATATGACTATCTTGAAAGTTTCACCTGATTTGGAGCTGGAAAAAAAAAGAGAAAGATTTTGGGAAAGAACAAACAAAATAAATAAAACAAACGTACAAACAGTCAAGACACAGAAAGCCAGCAAGTAACGTGGATGAAGAGCAGTCCCACTCCAAATTACATATATAGATACTTTGAAACTAAAAATTGTTTAGTTATATGTTGCAATTAAAAGATTACAAGATATATAGATAGATTGCATCAATAAGATCCACAAAATTCATACACAGTTGATGGAAAAAGAAAGCAAGGTAGATTTTCTAAGTATTTTTCAAAATATTTTTCTAGATTTGCAAAATAAAATAATTTTTTTTTTTCAGAAAAACTAGATTAAAGTAGTTTTTTCACTATAATTTCAGTTGTTTCCTAAAAACATTTGATTTTCAATGAAAAGATCTTTAAAGACACACCTAGGATTAATTTACCAGCTCTACTGGTTTCTAGGAAGGCGCATAAGGTACACCTTGATGACAAAAGAGGAAAAATATTTTACATGGGACCAGTATCTTCATCAATATCTTAACTGTTTACGAAAAGATGATGGGCTGTTTCTTGGGCCCTTAGAGTAGTGGTAAAACACAGAATGAAGGCAAGAAATAGTTCTCAAAATATTCCACCCATAGACCTTCCCCTCGAGTAGTGAATTATAAGGATAAAGTATATAGTGGATCCTGTGCAAAGAGCTCTGAGTAGGGGGCAATTATGACTTGTTGGAATAAAAGCTGGCTGGAAAATGAACTGTTAACTGGCAATATATCAGGTTGAAGAAATACTGTAATTAAAAAAATACAGAATGAGTAAGTGCTAGCAATACTGACACTAAGATTTACTACCCTTTCTTGTGAAATACATGAATGCGAAAGCATAAAATGTGTTCAGATATTGAAGGCCTAAATAACTTTCCCTGAAAAGTCATCCTACATCATTTGCCGTAGTGTCTCCATCAATTCACATTATTTAACATCTATGGAAGATTATATAGTTGCCATACTAAGAAAAGACTTCATATGATTATTTTTATTCATAATCACATATTAAAATACTAATATTTAACAACAGCACATTGCTTTTGTTATTATCTTTCTTTAGCAGGGTAATGTGACAAATTAACTCAGTGAAGTCACAAATACTGGTCAGAACCTCTGAGCAAAGCAGTATTTGTTACTAATAAAGTATGTTCACTCAAAAATTAGGAAGAAAATAAAGCCTGTTTACAGGAACTGGAAAAAAAAATACTGTCTTTCCATAGCTTATTGTGAATTTCTTGTTTGTTTCTAGTGGAGACAAATGAAAGATGGGGAAAGTAGTTTACCCATTGCTGGAGAACAGAACAAGAAAGGCTGATGATACATTTGATGTACCAATCTCTGTCATTTATTTCCTGTGTTTCCTAAGAAGGAATCATGTACATACTTATGAACTGATATTTAAGAACCAAGACCTTCAAATATGGATATTACTATAAGCAGAAGATGCAGGGCTGCTTTATTATAAAAAAAAAAAAAAAAAAAAAGTCTTACGGAAATGCTATATTCAAACTTCTTGTAAGAATATGAAAGTTAATTATGCTCACTTCTCTCCCACCCTTGTGTTTTCTGAAAAAAATATTGCATTTTCTATCCAAAATAAAAGAAGAAAGGCATGCAACTATGAACTAATTATATCTTCGTGTGTTTAGTTCTTTCTCATTTTGGCCAATTATGTCATAAAATCAACTTCATTCAAATCATCTTGTAAATGGATATACCTTCTAAGGTGAGTGCTCAACATGAATTTTGATGCTTATTTCAGCTTCTGAAATTATATTCTTGTAAGTTACATTGATCATTTCCCTCTTCCTAATGTATTTCGTAAGTTTTTTCCTTACAAAAACATATTCTGGCTAAGCAGATTATCTACACAGTTTATGACTTCCACTTTGTGTTTTTCTTATATCACTATTTACTTCTTAAGCATTCATGCCAAAAATTATAGTCCCTCTTTGGATAGCCAAAGCATGTTCACCCACAACGAAATTCCGATAAGGATGAAATATAAATAGTTTAATAAAAATGTAATGCTTCTTTGTAAATTAATGTAAAAATCATAGAATTTTAATAGCCTGTATTTTTTTCATAGGTCTGCTAAATGATCCTACTGCATTCTATATTAGAGATTTTTTTCTATTTTTTGTTAATGTAATAAGATAACTCTATAACAAATGACATGAGGTTTCGTTTTCCACTCCTTTTTCAAGATTTTCCAATTAGAAAAATAATGCATCATATCAATTCTGCTACATTCTTTTTAACTTTATTCATCAGTTTGGGACCTGCTTTTTTGATTACCAGAAAATGTTCTCAAACAAACCAGAGTTAATCAAAGCAAAATTCGAGTCTTTCCTCTTGGATGCAAAGTTAGATATACTGAAGTATTCATTTTTTTGTGGTAAATTAAGTAAGCTCAGTCAAAACCCACCAATGTGGCCATCAGAAAGTCTGCAGCTATATCCACCACTATACCATAATTTCTGAAATCTGTTACAATATTTAAGACAGAAGTAGAAGAAAGTGTTCTTTTATCATTTGACTGATGATTTGTCTTTCCAGAGAAATAAAACAATAATCAGTAGAGTTGGTGGACATGGATTTCCCCATGATCCCTGGCAGATCACTGCCCTTTTAACATGAAGAGTCCTTATAAATAAATTACTATTTCTACTCCAACTCTTGTGCTACACATCTGTGCTGAATTAATTTCTTGTTGGGATTTGCTTCAAATTTGGCTAAAACCTCAGGACTGCTACTGTGCAAAGGACTGGTAAGAGTTACCAGCTCTGCTCCATTTGCTCTTGGAAAAATGAGATGCATAAATACAGGAGCACTGATTACAGAACAACTCAAAGGAAGGATTCCCCTGCTGAGTCAACATCAGATGCTAATAGATAGCCTAAATTTTCCATGTCTGTTTCATCATTTTCCCTACACTGCTCACTATTGGTTTTGAAAACTTGAAGCTTTGTCTTGAAAATATAGATGCACTTTATATCATCACGTTGATGGCATTTCCATATGTAGCCCATTAAAGTCACATACTTAATGCAAACTAGTTGGTATCCTTTTCAACTTAAAAGCAGCTTAAGGTTCTCTAATTATTCTGTGAGCAGGGTTGGTCCTCAGGAGAAATTAAGAGCAGCCCACAAATCTGCACCAGCTACATGGTTCAGTCGAGAGAGTTTGAGGCAGTAGGTAGGTGTACTCTCATTCATGTCTCTGTCTTGGTCAGGGTTTCTCCACTGAGAGCAGCTGAAAATGCCATTTGGGTAATTTTGAACGGGGAGACTGAGTGGAAAGATAGTCATTCAACTACATTTTGCTTTTTAAACCAAGAATTGTGGTGGTTGTAATGATGATGGTAGCAGTAGTAGGAGTATGTTTTCTTACAAGGGGAACACCATAATTCCTGAAAGCTTAATTTACATCAAGATATCACATTGTTGTTACTATTATGAAAATAATACCAGCATTTAGAGTGGAAGAGGCAAAATACAGACACATTAAAAAGCTACATTTCTGACTGTATTTCCTTAGTCTCTGAATATGCTCACACTACATTCTAATCTGGTAAAAGAAGGAATTTCTACCTACCACCATTTCATGGCCATAACAAGACATTGGAGTACAAAAAAGATGTGAAGGCACAGTATAAAGAGCCTATTCTCCTCGAAGTTGGTTTGATGCTAAAGCAACTATTTAACAGAACGATATACCACCATCTACTACTTACACATAATTTATTAATGTGTAAATCTTAAATTAAAAATAATTGAAAATAGTTAATGAGTAAGAGTATTCTGGCAAGGAAGACATACAAATTATAAAGTGTAATATGAGCAGTGCAGAACTAAGTAAATCATTGTCGGTGCTCATTCAGCAAAGTTATGCTTTTTCTCTTATTTCCAATGGGTAAAGAAATTACTTCCATTAAAAAAAAAAAGATAACAAAATAGAACAAGCTTCTTTTTAATGTTGTATCTATGTATATTATGTCTAAATTACAACAAATATTTTAAAAAATAAAACTGTATCTAACTTACAGTAACCATTATTTTTAAGATCTTTCACTTTTGATTGCATCTACTTTTGACACCTCAGTATGTGACTCAATTTATTTCTTGAGATGCTTTGATTTAGTACATCTTCCTACCTTATCCTTTAATTTTCCTAATGCTAATTCAAGCCCATAAACACAGAAGCCAAATGAAAGTTCACCAAACCCCTTGTGCACACAATCTGCCAAATTTTGCACAGCTCTAGTTAAGACTCACATATGTGATCACTCACTTCGAACAAGCTACAATCACAGCAACCAAGGAATTTGCACCAGTTTAGAACAAAGCCTGCTTCTTTCACTTGAGCCAAAGCTATTGGCAAAGAACACAAAGTGCTGGATTGGCAAATCAGCATGGATTTAATCCAGAATTCAATTTGAAGCTCCATTACCTACAAGCCTTAGCCCTCATACCGATTGAGGAAATTCGTACTGCTTTTGATGAAGTAAAGGACCAAATCCCAGTGGAAGCACGTAAATTTGTGCAGTGGCTCAAGAACAGCTATGCTAATGGAAGAGTTTTGTACTTTTTCATTAATGGAATTATAAGGAGTTGACAACTCCACTGTTCTCCCCCCATGTTTTATTGATGCATTACAGTGGCAATTTCCCATGGACAGCCTAGATGACAGGAACTTGTGTTTTTGTAGGGCTTTGAGAAAAAAACAATGAGTTAGAGATGGAGATGGGTATTATTCAGGTATTATAACTTCACAGACTACTAAACTTTCAGTTTAGTTTTGGTTACTCCATCATAGAGTATCTTTTGCAACAAATGATGATATAAATATCTTATCAAATTTCAAAATAATGTCTCATACCTGGAGGTACAAAACAGTCTTAAATTAGTTTACTAGCGGAAAAAAAATACTATATCATTTTACTCTCAGTACTTGGCTAAGCTATTACCGCCATTGATTCTCTCTGTTAAATCTGGTAGGTAAAGGTAGTCTTGGGAGAAATCCTGGCCAGTGAAGCTGTTAAATCTGAGGCTTTTTCCAAATGGCTTGCCTTGCCCACTTCCTCATAACGCCTTTGACAGCATCCCTGAAACACAGAGGTACAAGCAGTTGCGTCCATACACAACTAGATGGTTTAGGGACACTGAGTAAACTGTTTAGTACAATTTAAGTTTTCTGAGTTTGTGGGGGTTTGGCAATGAATGAGCTTAGATGACATCTCTAATCAAAGGTGCATCCATGGAAAGGACAAACACTCTCACTAATAACCATGTAGAAGAGCTGACAGCTTGACATAGCACTGCATAGAGTATTGACATACTAAGATACAAATCTTGGCTTCTTTTGCTACTTTAGGTTTAGTGGTATGCTATTTTTTTCAAATTCTGGACTTCAGTCCTACTGAGCAGAAATGTTTAGTGTGGCCATAAGGGAAAGTTCCTGCATCATCAGGCTACTTGCTAAGATTATAAAAATCTGTTCCTTCATTTTCTGTGCTGTAAATGGAGGTGCTTTTGCAGCTTTTAGGTAAATATTGTCTTTAGTTGAGCTTGGAAGGAATACCCTCTTCAACAAATCTTTTCACTGATAGGTGCATTCATATGCCACAAACTTGAATGAACAGACATCTACCTTTCAATGAATCCACTTGTTTTCCTATGTTCTTAAATTGCACCTCTTGCTTTGTTGCAGAAACATCCTAATAAAATGAGATTTATTAGGAAATTTCTTTTTCCTAATAAAATGAAATCTGCTTGTTTTGTATTAAAAACTATTATACTTTTACCATAAAGATACTTTTTTTGGTGTTTGTTTTTATGTCATAGAGATTGACAACATTTCATGTAAGTGTTTGATAATGAAAGAGAAATGAATATAGTTAAAGCCTTAGTAATATCTTGAATGAAAACCATTGTGATTTTATGTCTGAGCTACTTTTGCTGAAGTCACAAAGCACATGGTTCTTTTTTGAGTATTCTGCATATTTCTTTCTCTTTTCTCAACTTCCAGCAAGACTGAAGTTCAAAATACTTTCAGCAAGATTGAAAAAAAGATAGAAAAATGTCCGCTGCGCACAGCAAAACAATTAAAAAAAAAAAACTAACAAAACATCCTGTAACTATTTGCTTTTGGTTGAGGACAAATATTTGAAAACTAAGTATTAAACAAAAGCCAGTGCACAAGAATATTAACTTTTCAGGAAAGTTAAAGTTCCCTCCTCCAAAGAAGTTTGATCTAAAACCATAAATCATGCCTTTAATTGTTTTATTAATATTGAGACATATGTTATACCAAAAATGCTTATGTTTAACCATAGACATGAAGTGATTCATCTTAATCCTTTGGTTTGAGCATTTATTTAATCACAAAAAGTTGACAGGTTGTACTAGCTTGGAAATCTCCAAGATATTTTGCATTCAATAGGCTTGTAGTTGGATTTACCTTTTAAGTGCATGTACAGTACTGAAAGAGAGATTCTGAGCCCACATCTTACACATATGAATAAATAATGTTAAAGCTAATAAGATCTCTGAGAGAAAATTATGATTGTCTTTAATCACTAACCTTAAGCAGCAGCAGACCATATTATCAAACACCTTCATTTCTTATAAAACTATCTATCACACACAATATAGACCTGATGAAAAGGAAGGTGGAAGTAATCAGGACAGAATGCCAATTACCTCATTACTTGTCATAGCACATTGTAACTGGAAATTGCTTCTTTCAGGTTCTGTTTGCTCAGGCAATTACAATAAACTCTCTGCTTGACATGTTGTTTGCACAGATGTAGTGCATTAATAAACATGAGGGCTAATCTGAATTATTGAACCAGCCGCAATAATTCCAACAAAGGATTTATAATAAGTCCAAGAAAGCTGAGGTATCACTGGAATTCCCTGTAAGCAACACTGACATACTTTATCACATGTAAAATCCTCAAATTTAATGTACAGTACTGGAATATGTCCCATAGGTATTTTATATTTTCTAGTACTCTAAGCCCACAGGAACTTCTATTATGAAGGAGACTCAGCGCTGCTAAGGGAAATGGCAATATCACAGACTCACTGGAAAATTACTTTATTTGCTGTATGTTTTACACACCTTTCTGATCCTTATTACTGCATTTTTTCTCCCCACATCCTAATTTTACTAAAAAAAATGCTACAAGGGAAAGCATGAAAGAGTCTACATAAAATGTTCCATATTGTGAAACTGAATAACTCTGATGCTTTTGACATGTGATGGATATTTATTTATTTATTCCTTAAAAGTTTGACCACAGAAAATTGTCTCCATAATATACTTTAGACAGAACAGAAATTAGGGTACAGTCAGGGAACCTAGAGCTCAGTAAGGAGAAGTTATTGCACTCACATCAGTGAAGCTAAATTTTTTGAGTGTTAAAGGTGGGTTTATTTTCTAGTACTGTGAAACCCTGAAAGTGCACTTGGAAATTTTCTAATACAATCTCTGTATTAATGTGTATGTGCAGTTATTTAATACCCATTTATTGAGGTAGGTCAGTTCCCAGTGTTTTGTCCCTGTCCTCCCCATGTGACTGAAATATCATCTCTGCAATTGTGATCTGAGAAGAAGGACATGATCCTGGTTGCCTGGGCCATATACTGAGATCCAGTCTCAGTCTATTGATTAGAATTATCTGCCCAATTTATTTGTATTATATCTGATTTTAGAAATCACTGAACAAATAATTTTCTACGCTTCTGTAGTCCACTGCTAGGTAAGATCCCCACACTCATCATGCCATTCATAGAGGACCCAAAGAAATGATTCTTGCAAGCTTCTTCCAACTGGCCCTACAATTCTGAAGTTGAATAAAAGAGTATATGAAGAGAAGGGACTGAAACAGGTAGTTTCAAGAGCAAGTACTCCTGGCCTCAGCAATAGCAAGTCTGTTAAGTTAAAATGTGTTTTTCATAGTAGAGTAATAGTGTGAAAATTCAGATTCACGATTCTCAGGTTGTTCTGGCTCTGATCCACTTATGTTAACAAGCTTATATTTGCTATCCCATGACTGTTGATGTGGTGAGGGTTTGCAAGCTTGGAATGAAGTCAGAGAATTGTAGAATTATAGATTCAAAAAATCATAGAATCACAGAATGGTTTGGGTTGGAAAGGATCTCTAAAGGTCAGCTAGATCCTCCTGAAACAAGCAGGGACATCTTCAACTAGATCAGTTTTCTCTGAGCCCTGTCCATCTTGGACTTGAATGTTTCCAGGGACAGGGCTTCTACCACCACTCTGGGCAGCCTGCTCCAGTGTTTCGCCAAACACATTGTAAAAAAATGTCTTCCTTATATCTACTCTAAATCTGTCCTCTTTTAGTTTAAAATCATTACCGCTTGTTCTATTGTTACAAGCTGTGCTGAAAAGCTTGTCCCCATCATTCTTTATAAGCCCTCTTTAATTATTGAAGGACTGCAGCAGCATGCCTCTGGAATCTTTTCTTCTCCAGACTGAACTACCTCGTCTTTCTCAGCATTTCCTCAGATGAGAGGTGTTCCGCCCCTCCAATCATTTTTGTGGCCCTCCTCTGGATCCTGTCTAACAGGTCCATGTCTTTCTTGTGCTGAGGATTCCAGAGCTGGCTGCAGTACTCCAGGAGGGTTCTCACAAGAGTGGATTGGAGAGATAGAATAGGCTCCCTTGACTTACCGATTACATTTCTCTTGACGCAGCCCAGGATACAATTCTGGTCTGCAAGCATACGTTTTTGGCTCATGTCCATCTTTTAATCCACTGGGTACTCTAAAGTCCTTCTCAGCAGGGCTGATCTCAATCCTTCCATCCTCCAGCCTGTATTTAATCCAAGAGTTGCCCCAACCCACGGGCAGGACCTTGTATATGGTCTTGTTCAACCTCATGAGATTCGCATGTGTCCACTTCTCAAGCTTGTCCAGGTCCCCCTGAATGGTATCCGACCCCTTAGGCATGTCAACAGCACCACTCTGCTTGGTGGTGTTGGTAAACTCATTAAAGGTACACTCAATTCCACCGTCTATGTAATCGATGACGATATTAAACAGTACAGATCCCAGTAAGGACCCCTGAGAGGCACCACTTCTCATTGATCTCTATCTGAGCATTAAGCCCCTGACCACTACCCTCTACATGACTACCTAATCAATTCCTCATCTGAACAGTCTATCCATCACATTCATATCTCTCCAATTTAGAAAGAAGGATGTTGTGGGAGGACTGTGTCAAAGACAGTACAGAATTCCAAACAGATGATAACCACAGCTCTTCCCTTATCCACTGATGTAGTTGTCCACCGCAGAAGGTCACTAGGTCAGTCAAGCAGGATTTGCCTATGGTGAAACCACGGTGGCTGTTTCTGGTTGCATCCCTGTCCTCCTTGTGCTTTAGCACAGCTTCTAAGAGCTTCTAAGAGTGATCTACTCTGTGATCTTCCCAGGCACCGAGGTGAGGCTGACAAGTCAGTAGTTGCCAGGGTCCTCATTCTGCGCTTATAAATATGGGCACATTTCCCTTTTTCCACTCAATAGGGGCTTCACCTGACTGCCACGACTTTTCGAATATCACAGAGAGTGGCTTGACAACTACATCAGACAATTCCTTTGGGACTCTAGGATGCATCCCATCACATCCCATAGACTTACATATATTCAGGTTTTTCAGGGGTTATGAACTTGATCTTCTCTTACAGCTGGAGGGACTTTGCTTCCTCAGATTCCTTGCCTCATCCGCTTAAAAAGTGTGAGAAGAGAGGTTGCCAGAGGAAACTGATGCAAAAATGGTTTTGAATATCTCAGCCTTCTCCCCATCTGTTGTTACCAGTTCACCAGTTGTGTTCATCAGGGCATAATATGCTTTCATTGACCTTCTTTTTCCGTCTGACATACCTGTAGGAGTTCTTATAACTTTTTGTGTCTGTTGCCAAGCTCAGCTCCAGCTGCACATTGGCCTTCCTGACCCTATCCCTGCACAAACAGGCAGTGTCCCTATGTTCTTCCAAGGATACTTGTCCCTGCTTCCACTGCCTGTGCATTTCCTTCTTGCCTTTTGGTTTGACCAGCAGGTCTTTACTTCACCATGCCTCTCTCTTTCCTGTGGAAAACCCACAAGGTTTATTTGACAGCATCATTATTCATTTCTGTGGGCTGCCTTCTGTGATAAGGATTCCCCCAAAGAGCAGAAAGGACCATCTGGGGTTTTGGTGGCACTGAAAGGAACCACAAGGGATGATATTTCAAACCTACTTATGGGTACAGATAAAACACATTCTTTCCAGTCTGTATGAGTTTTCACATCACATTCAGAAACTAGTGTTAATAAAAAAGCAGCATTGTGTTTCATGAAAGATGCTTCATTCCCATATGTTATAAAATGTGCTTTAATGCAAGGTTGAAATATGGATGCAGATTTCTTGTTAGTATTCATATTATTATTTAATATATACCACCACTGCCTGTTGTGTCAAGTAGTATTTTCATGCAAAAGTGGAAGCATATCTTCAAGGAATTTGCAAATCCCAGTATCTCCTCATATTGATATCCACTTATTATGTAACAAACTAAAACTTGTTACCTGAGCCAATGAAATAATCAATTACAGGGTGATCATACTTGTGAAAGATGTTAGACTCAGGCTACAGTTTGGTAACTTTGAATAAATAAAAAAAAGTACTTATGTGATGGAAGACATTTATCTAACATAAACTTAATTCTCTTGTACAAATTTACTCCAAATATACTGATAGATTAACTTTGAACCACTAGGGTTTATATGGTGACAATGTGACCATGTATCCTCAGCTGATTTGGATCAAACCTCTACTCTCAAATGATGAATACCTCTTAGAGGCATCACAATTCCACAGAGGTATTTTCTGCGCTGTCTTCACAGGAGGTATTGGTGTTAAAATCAAACACCCTAACTCTAAACTAAGGGACACAGGAATATTTCTGAGTTCTCCACTGCTCTGAGAGATATCCTTTTCCCTGTGAGAGTGGGATGCAGACACAACACTCAACACTCTTCCTCCCCTCTCCACTTATCTATGACTTGGTGCTTGTGGTGTACACAAATTTGGTGAAACTCAACTGCGCAGCAGTGTCTTTCATAGAGGCCTCCATACAGCATCACTAACGGATCAGGGGTTGAAGACACATTACCATGACCTTTCGAGTACTTTGGGCTAAAAGGCAAGGTTTAGGAAGTTTGCTTTATGTCTTAACTTTCAAATGAGTCCTTCAGCCAGGTGGATCCTACTTGAGATCCTGATGATTACCTTTATCAACTCTTTCTGGACTTCCTTTGTGGTTCTTATTCTTTTAGCATCAAAATTTGTTCCTCCTCAGCATCTAAGATCTGACTGGTCTACATACGTACTTGCACATATACAAGTATGCACAAAACAACCAGGGTAAGAGATTTCTCAACTCCTCATAATTCATATTCTGAGTTTCTCCTTCCTATAGATCCTCAACTGCGTTATTTTACACTTAACTGAAATTTAATACATTAGTGAAAATATCACCTTTTGATGCCTTGTTTTGCTCATCTTTAAAAGAAGTGTTGATGACCTAAGTCTGACTTGTGATAAAGAAGTAATATGCTTTAAATCATAATGATATAAATTTTGTCAAGTTCCTGTGGTTCATACATACATAAGACACTTTTTCCAGCTATGAGGAAAATAATCCTGTTTTGTTTCAGTTTTAACACATTTCACCTTGGTTTCATCATCTGATGATTGAGACAGTGGATTAAGATTCAGAAGGTTGGGAGATATTTCTAGTCTCTGCCACAAACCTTTTCCACAATCTTGAAAGGTATTTACAGAGAGATCAAAACACTTTTAGACATTTTCAGCATGATAAATGCTACAAAGTGATGTATGAGATACCTTCCTTCCCCTCCTACAACAGCTGAGAGGTCACCATACTCTTCAGTTCATTTTTCTACTATCCTGAATATGTTTCTGACCAAAGTGAATCATCCTAACCACTGGAGTATTGTTTAGCTGCCATACAGGGAAAGATGAGGATCATTCACTGTAGTTTTTCTGAAGTTGTGCAAGATAGAGGGGAAAAGGGAAGCAGAACTGCGTATGTTGCTGGCTCCTGGCAAAGAAGCACTTGTTTGCTGTCATTATTTAGCAGTTCCAGAAAGGGCTTCTTAGACCTTCTGCTAGGGGTGAATAACACAAACATATCCTGAAATAAGTGTTATTTCAAGACACATGTTTTTCTTCTTGATAGCTCTGAGGGACTCTCTGAGTAGAGTCTTAATTTTGGTTGTTTCTTCCTTCCTTCCTTCCTTCCTTCCTTCCTTCCTTCCTTCCTTCCTTCCTTCCTTCCTTCCTTCCTTCCTTCCTTCCTTCCTTCCTTCCTTCCTTCCCTCCCTCCTTCCCTCCCTCCTTCCCTTCCTCCTTCCTTCCTTCCTTCCTTCCTTCCTTCCTTCCTTCCTTCCTTCCTTCCTTCCTTCCTTCCTTCCTTCCTTCCTTCCCTCCCTCCTTCCCTCCCTCCTTCCCTTCCTCCTTCCTTCCTTCCTTCCTTCCTTCCTTCCTTCCTTCCTTCCTTCCTTCCTTCCTTCCTTCCTTCCCCCAGGCTCCTCTGCATTGCACAGAGAGACAGAGTGTAGGCTAGGACTTTGGATGCCAGTACAAAGAACAGGGAATTGAAAAGAAGTGGTTGAAGCTCTCAGATTCACACTGCCTAGGATCACCACACACTCCAAAGAGAGAAAGGAAGAGGGAGACGCTCCAGGGGTGGATTCAAAGCCTATCTTCAAACACTGTGAATCATGCACCGGAGATGTCTGACTATAGTGGCTTTTTGTGAATAGTCCTTGGGTACCTTTCCAAGTTTACCTCTTAATTCTTTCCTTCCTCTCTGTAAAACTGATCTGATCTATGTTTCTTTCCCTTGGAGGAGTATTGCAGATATGCCCTTATCCATGCCCAGAAGTCAAGTTTTCAAAGTGAGTATCCATATATCAATAAACAAATAATAATATGTGAGTTTATCCAAACACCACTTGTATTTTTGCAGATGTAAAAATGCATGTTTCTGTTAAGAAGTACTATTAAGATCACTTACACTGATCCCTAAATGACAGGATGGCTTTAAGTGATCCCTAAACAACAGAGCTCTGTATAAGAAATGTCTAACTCCAAACAGAAAGACAGTGGCTCTATGGAGGGAATATTTCTGTATTTTGTCCTTGATGAACTACTATGAGAGTCTTACCATGCCAGATACTTTGTTTCCAATGAAACAATTAAAAATTCTATGATTAAGAGGCAGTGGATGAGATCATTACCTGTCTGAAAAGCTTTTTGATGACAGCTGACCACTAAAATGAAGAACACACTAATAAACCAGGTTAAATTGTGTCAGTTTATTTATGACGTACACAATCTTATTCCTGTGTACACAGAAGCAAGACAAATACCTGTTTGACTCTAGTCTTTCAGGACTGTGAACTCTGTACATGTTTCTTCGAGTCCCATTAGTACTACTAGGAATTGCAGGCTCGTGCGTTGAGAGGGTAGCCTGTGCTCTAGGGAGTTTTTAAACATCAGCATGTATTTGAGAAGTGTTTTCTCCTGCTTTGGAAAGAACAACTAGAATCTTTGTTGAAAGCATAGAACAGGGTACAGATATTAGTGACAGAGCTGAACCACTAACCAAGAAATAAAAAAAGTACTGCGTCTCTAGTGATGTTCCCTGATTATTATTCCATTTTGAAAAACAGCTCACAGAAGCAGGTAATCTAAGAATTAGAATTTTCTTTATACTCTTTGAAGTGAGTTGCCACTGTTTCACAGCAATTCGTGTATGTTAAACAGGCTTTCATTATCTTAGACTCAAGAAGAGAAGGGATGGTTTTGCAGCAAGATATTGCACATATATCTGGTATTCTAGACAATTTTTAGCCATTCCTACAGACAAAGAATTGCTCAATTATATCTCAAGGAAAAGAATATTACCTTTTTTCCCTTATTTTGTACTTCTTAATATGCTCAGATGTAAGCAATATCCTATCCTTTCTGGCTTTCTTCTCTGCCACTACCTGCACTCATTGTAATCACATAAATTAAAAAAAATAAAGAAGAAAAAAATAGAAAAATCTTGAAGTACTGTTACTTCAGTCAGTTAAGAATACAGTCTATAAGCCATAACCTTGTATGTGATTCTAGGTATATTTTTTGTCATTGTTTTGAGATTTACTTAATTAGAAAATGGAAACTTGACAACAAACAGAAGAATGGAGATCACTGAGGCATAGATGAGATGATAATTGGATTTCTTCAGGTTAGCCTGAAAACTGGGTGGTGTAAGTCCTTTCTACAGTCCTTTTGCCTTTTACTTTTTGTACCATTCTACGATAGGATAATCTTCAGTATTTCACAAACTTTGTTCATTCATACAGATGGAATTTGCTTAAGACTTTATTTCAATTTTATTCTGACCTTGCAATAGTCGTTCAGAAGTCATTGGGTGATTGGCATCTTTTTCTGCAGAACCTAGGTGCTGAACACATGGGAATCCCTCACTGCACAACAGCACATGTTGGCAAGGATTAAATGAAACAGCTAATTGCGTAGCATACGTACTTCTAAGTGACTATCGCAGCCTTTGGTCAATTAATAGTTAAATAACCTGAACTATTTTGTGTCCTTCTGTGTAATGTTTTCAGCAGTCAGTCAATTTTCAAATCTGGGGAAAACTGTATTCCTATAGAATTTCTTCAGACACTGAAGGCATTCACATAATAAAAGCAAATACGAGCAAAATGACTATTACACTTCCACTTATTACTGTTAGCAATATTAATCATGACTTTACAGCCTCTACATTCCATGTTCCATAAAATGAAATGTCGGTGGTATTATAAAAGGTCTAAGCCTATTTAAAAACATTAATACCATCAATAAATATCACTATTTGCTCATAAGGCTAGACACTGTAAGTGCTAAGTTCAACTCATCACTTGATTATGATAAGCTTCTTCGGTTTCAGTTTGCAATTGAAGAAAAAGAAGAACCTGCTTCTCGATTTGTTTTCTCAGCCTAATCTTCAATTTAATACTCATTTCAGTGTTAACCCTGATTAGGTTTATTGATGTTTAGAACGTTTGGGCCCAAGTGATCCATTTGTCTGAAAGACAAGTATTTCTTTTTAACATGCAATAGCTGGCAAAGCAAATGTTTTCATGATGCTATAGAAAGCACATATCAGATCCCATGGATGTTACTCATTAATATACCTAAAAGTAGTTCACAGAATCATAATTAACTTGACATAATCAAGAAGGTTGGCTGTTGAAAGCCAATGGTGCAAAGTTGGTTACTTTTTATTTCCCAAAACAAGTGTGTACATTTTCCGACTAAGTGTTTTGTTACTGAAAATTATAACACCTGGTCACTGCTAACCACAAGGGAGAAGTCATATAAAGGTATGAACTGTAAGCAGCCTGTAAGCAATTCCTTCACATTCTTATAAACAAGCAATCCAAAAATCAGCATATTGATTTACAGATCAGTAATGGACTTATCCGAATACTCATGTGATCAAAACACACTCCTTTATCTCCAGCAAATGCAGATAGTCAGAATTACTTCACCAGACCACATTTCTAGAGTAGTAGTGAACAATCACAGTCAGTTGGAAATCGTACCCTTTGGTATTCCTATATGCCATGCAATACATGCTGTTTTCCTTTATGTGGAAGAAAGTACTATGTTTCATGTAGATCTTGTGAAAAAATAGTGGTGATATTTATTATAAATGTATTACCACAGATATTTTGGAGAGTTTGGTGCCCTGTGACATGTTAGCTTACTACATCTGATGTGGGTGGGTACTTGGATAACTGCCTGGGAATAACGGAAACATCTGTGAATTTTGGAAGTTACACATGAATGGATGTTCTCTGGCACCATCAAAACTAGGTTATGAACTAACTGTGCCCCACTTGACTGAAATGATTAACAGCAGCTCTAATATTTAACTCACAAGGATATCCTCAGACCACCTTAATCCAGCAGAATCCAACCAGCTCATGTAATTATGTCTACCCAGTTGTCTTTCCATGTGAAATTAAAAAAAAAAAAAGAAACCATTAAAATTTTTCCAGTAAATTTCCAAGGGAAATTACAAGTCCTGCATCTGACTCTATGATCTGGTATGTGGTGGGGCTGATTGGCTGAAAAGCAGTTTTGAAAAAAAAAAACCTGATGGGCTCTGTTGGACATTGGGTTGAATATGAGTTCATAGTGTGCCCTTGCAACAAAGAAATTCGATCATCTTCTGGGCTATATGAGGAGAAGCATCACCAGTTTTTCCAGGGAAATGGTCCTTCGCCTGTGGTCAGCCCTGGAGCACACATCTGAGTGCTGGGTCCAGCTCTGGGCTCCCCAGTACAATAGAGATACAGGATATACTGGAGACACTCCAGAGAAGGACCTCAAAGACAATTAAGAGAGTGGAGTATCTTTCATAAGAGGAGAAGCTGAGAGCTGTGACTGTTCAGCCTGGAGAAGAAAAGGCTCAGGAGGATCTTATTCATGCATATAAATACATGATGGGAGAACTGAAGACATTAGAGTCAGGCTTTTCTTGTTTCTGCTCTGTTACAATACAAGATACAGTGAACATAAATAGAAAGATGGGGAAATTCCATTAAAAAAAAAACACAAACCAAAAAAACCCCAAACCTATGAACCTATGACAAATGCTGAACACTGCAACAGGTTTCCCAGAGAAGCTGCAAAGTCTCCACTCTTGGAGATAATGAAAACCCAACCGGATGTAACATTGAACAACCTGCTCTAGTTAATCCTGTGCTGACCCGGGAAGGTGAAATAAATGATCTCAATATCAATCTCAACCATTTTGTGAACTGTGATTCTGTGCACAGTTTAAGACAGTAGAACATCTAGGCATTTCATAAGTTTAAATGAACCTGTATCAAACTGAATCACTTTCATTCAGATGCAATGCTTGCTACTGTTTTCTTGTAATTTACATTCTGCAGCTTTCCTAACCACGACCACATCCAGTTCTCACTGCTCTTCTCACTGCTGCGTTCTGTTGATCTTGGAACTAAGAAATTATTTTAAAAGAAAGGAATACATCCTCAGGCAAATTAAACTGAAGGCACTTGTGTGAAGTTAGCTTCTCAGAGAGTCCTCTTGAAAACATTAGCCACAGCAGTCGTAATTATGATCCACCCCTCACATCTAAGGACTTTGTGAAGACACAGAAGGATGCTGAGCTTACAAATTCATTTCTCAAACAGTGGGACTAATGAACTTCCAGCAATCTGGGGTCATATTCCCAGAAATCCTGTCATAGTCATGTTGTTGTTTTGTTTCTTTACCTGATACCTTAAATAAAAACAATTCCAGTAACAACTCCATTAATTCAAAGCATTTTTAGGAATGTATCATTTGGTTTTCTGCATTTGGAAGTGTGAGCCACACCTGCAAGGAAAAATTACAAATATAAAGAGATCAGTCAGCTCTGTTTTTGTAATAATACTTAAAGAAATATTTCCCACTGCTGCTAGCTTCCATTGAGCATGTACTTATACAACTAGGAAATACATATATGTTTCTGATAAAAATGTTTACATATGGAGAAAGATAGTGTTCTAGTAAGATAGTACTATTTTTCTAGAAAAAAGTCTCTGAGGAAAATTGGAAATGAAAAATGCTTAGTTAACTTCTGGTTCTTAATTCTGAATCTATCTTTCCTTCTTTCTTCCTTTCTTGGTTTGGTTAATGCAGCAATGATAACATGAAGAAAGTTTTCCCCAGTGCATTTCTTAGAATAACTAAAGTGATAAATAGAAAAAGAACCTCATGAGATTTTTTTCTGGTGAGTCTCGGAATCCCAATTTTTAGACCCAGTCAGATCACAGAAGCTTCATATAAGCTGCTGAATTTGTCACTGCTTAGCAGTAATCTTCAAATCTTCTTGCCTTATCTTTTTCTTATCGCTCATTTTTGTTTCATACTATCCATTGTTGAAATTGCCTCAAGGTATTTCCATCTTTCAACAAATAATTTTCAGCAACAATTAACTGGAACTCCTTACTATATTTAGTTCTTACATGTTATAGATTCATTTTTCTTTTTCTTTTTAAACCAAACAGACTGCTAGAAAACTCATGTTGCTACGATTCTTCATATATTTAATTCACAACGCTTTGCCTAGAAGCTTGTGTTAACTTTTGTTCAATGACAAGACCAGTTCCATTCCTGTGAACTTGAACTCAAGTTACTTGAATTTAAACTCTTTCACAAAGAAGTATCTGATCAGGCAGAACTGTCATTAAAAAAAACCCCAGATTTATGAACAATGGATTATTTTCCATTCCTGTTGACATCATGCTTAGAATATCATGGTGTCACCCTGTGCAAAAAACATCCCACCAACACCAGCAGCAGCAATGAAATGCTAAACAACTTAACAAGCTGTTCTATCAGAGATTTACTCGTTGCATACAAAATTTTCATTTATTGCAGTCTTTGTAAAGTCTCTTAAGTAAATGCATTTGAGAGTGTTACTAACTTCAGAGGCTACAGTGCGTCCCTTCTCTGCCTCATCTTCTGGCTACTGCATGACTGCTTTTTCCCAAACTCAGGTCTTGAGCCCATGTGCGTTAGACAAAAGAAAGGTTTTCGCTGGCCTCAGTGGTCTTTGCTTCAGCCACTGGGTTCAGCATTAGAGATATCAGTATGTAATTTTCTAGTAATATCATGGTCATTGACTGAAAATAATTTTCAGTATTCAAGGCTAGATGGAGATTGTCCAGGTAGTGTCTTGATGCAGATGATTACCATTACATTATACTTTCAAGGAAAGCTTATGCTTGATACTCCCTACAAACCAATGAATGCTGTAGTTTACAGAATACATACTGTCTTCAGTAAGACAGATCAACTCCATAAGGAGCAAATCTACTACCTGCAGTTACGATATTGTGCAAGTGTAAAATCTAATCTTGTCTACCAGCAGTAATAAAGAACTATATCAAGTTCTAGACAAATTAACATAAAAAAAAGTTTCATTTTTTACTTTTTACGGTCAAAAGGAGCCATGCTAAAGAGAATCATCATTCTACTGTTATCTACTGGATGCAAGAAAAGATTTTCTGATTTAAGTTTATCAGTAATTGAGAGGAAAGGGGAAGTGCCTAGAAAGGCACATGTGACAGAAAAGCTGGAAATAAAAGCAGAACTCTCTGCTCAGAAGTACACAAGAGGAAAGATGTGGTCTCTTTCAATGCATTTCTAAATATTCTCACACACACCCTACCTGTCACCTTCCCTGGAGGTGCTTAAGGAACGGGTGGATGAAGTGTTTAGGGACATGTTTTAAAGGAGTGTTAGGAATGGTTGGACTCGATGATCCAGTGGGTCCTTTCCAACCTGGTGATTCTATGATTCTACTTTTTATGTAGCAAGCGCTGTTGGAACTTGGATTGTGTCTCAGAAGTGTTGGTTGCACTTTCATTGTTCCATGTTAACTAAATTTTTTGAGACTCAGTTCTCTGTCTAGGAAATAAGGATGCCACAAGTCACTTGGGGATAATACAAGCTACTTTGTAAAGCATTCTGACATCACTGTTGAGAAGTGCTACAGAAGAGCAGCACACTGCTCATTACTACAGTCTTTCTTCTTTATTTTTTAAAGGGGTTCCACTTCTTCTTGTGCTGCCCCAGCTTTTTGCAGCATAAGCACGTATGTAATTATTAAATATACATAAATGGAGTGAATTTCAAGTGCCAGGAGTGGGCACACACTCTGCTTATTCAGAATTTCATAAGGGGTGTTAATATGCAGAGTTGGTGTGTGCACTTGGCAGCTGCACTGACATGATAGAGTGTCAGCTTCTTTGTTAATGATCCGCATAGAAAAGTATCCTCACATAGGCCTTGACAATTGACATACCTTTACAGTCTATTGCGTCAATAATCCATGCATTCAAGTGCTCCCCACTCTTCCAGGCAAGCCTGACACAATAGTCTATAATAGCTCTGTGCAGGAGGCCTTGATATTAGAGTATGATGACTCTGAAAGAGACGATATGGTTTAGCGTGTAAATGATCCATGTATTATAAGTATCCTGATCCTCAAGGATCTTTGGATCTGATATAGTATCAAGGAGAGTTTCCTTTTCCAATAAAAAAATGACACAGGGTGTTCAGATTTTAAAAGAAAACCTTTTCTTCTTAAAAAATTGCAGCAGAAATGTAGGCTGACATCCCTAACATCTGTGCAGAGAATTGGAGCTGGAAATTGGTATGAAGTCCTCATCCATCCTGATGATATTAAAATAGAACCTTCTTCCTCAGTGACAACTCTCTCTGGATTGAATCACACAAGCTGCCTGATGTGGCAAAAATAACCTGTGACTCTCCTAGTCCTCCACAGTCAATAAGCCAAATCTGTATCTACATGACTGATGTGACCAAAACAGAGGGGAGGCATAACTAGATTAGCTAATATCACTACTAAGAACAGTTTAGCAGCTCGTCACGGCATGAGATTTGCCTGCTGGAGTAGTTGGGTGAATATTCACTCAGGAAGCACTTACTGAGCAACCTGTTGTCCCAGCTAGGTTTGCGGCTTCCAAATCAGGGAATTTTTAAGCTAGCTTTCCTATGTCTACAGCAAATTGTAGTGATTGCGGTGTGGTCATATACTAAGGGCCAGTGATATGCCAAAGCTCTTACCTGTCCCAGCTCTAAAACAGAAGATTACTAAATTCTCTTTGTTACTTTCCTAGAAACAAAAAAAACCATTCAAAAGATTGAAAAAGAACTTTTTAATTGGTAGTGCCTTTGTGAGGAAGTGCAAAGAGAGGAGTATGAATACAGAGAAGTATACATAGTGGTAACACTTGGTAGCAGCGGTAGATCAAACTATCAGTTCGGTACTTAATTTCTATCATATTACAACAGGATGTCAATTTTCCAGTTTTTCAGAATTTTCTATGTAACTGTCAGGCTGGTTTAAGTATAGTGCTATTTAAGCATCCCTTAAGAGGCACAAAGTGCCTTAAAAGCTTCCTTAGAGCATCAACTCTTGATTTTACTGAGTGTTTATGTGTATCTTGTTTTGTGTGTGTGTGCTTTACAGTAATGCGGTCTTCTAACATAGGAAACCAATATCCAAACGAAAGCCATCGGATAGCTATCAGTATTCATACCAGGTAAGAGCAAACCTTCAGACCTTTGTTAAGTATGCATCCTTTAATACACTTCCTGTCATTCAGCCCAACAGGATTTGTCAACATTTTAGTTGCTTGCCTACTGGTTGCAGCTCCCTTCCAGTTGTTTTTTTTCTGTTATTCTTCTTATTTTTCTCCAGAAGAAATGTGTTGGTTGGTTATTCAGGCATGACCTCTACATTCTCAATACCTAGGAACTGGAGAAAAGCCACTTCAAAAAACCTTTTCCTCTTTCTCTTCTACCTTGTTTTGTTTAAGATAGACTTTTTACCTACATGTTCTCTGAAGGATGATATTCATGTAATCCAGCCTATACAGGAAAGAGGTGAAAAAGTTTCTCTTTCCATTAATTCTTCAAACATTTCCTTTTCACTTCTCAATCCCTGAATGAAGGGATCTTTATTTGTCTGTTACTGTAAGTAGATTTCTTGAAATGGAAAAGATGGTGCTACAGGACCTACATCTTACTCTTGGAGATTCACACATATGTATCTCTGTTCTTAAAGAGAAAGCTGAGAGAAAATGGTTTTGTTTTCATTTAAACATATGCAAAGTGGATGTTACATGGTACCACTCTGACTTGTACAAGAATACGGAATATCTGTTATTTACTCAAACTCACTACCTTGTTATTACTCAAACTCACTACCTTGGCATTCATATGGTCATTGTTCGCAGTCTTTGGAAACAAAGGCTATTTTTTAGTTAGTGACTTTTGACATTACTTTAACATGCATCAGAGACAACTTGTAGGTTCTTCTGGCATTAGTTGCAAAAAAACCCCATAGTCCTAATCATCCTGGGTAGGATTTGTCTTGCCCAACTACAACATCTGAAGGTTGGGTATCTAGTCTAAGTTCGTCTTCTAGTTCCCATTCAACAGTCAGCAGAGAAGTAGGCACTTCCAAGGCACAGTTGATCCTACTGAATTAAATTTAAGTTAAGTTTAGGTGACAGAGATCCTGTGCATTTTTTTATGATCCATACATAACATGGTAGTACCTTAAGGTCCCAGCTGAGACTCATTTGTACTGAATTCTGCACTGACTTAAACAGATTTATGAGTCATGCAATTATGGCTATCAATAGACTTTCAGAGGGTTCACACTGTCTAATTTTAGGCACATAACTTCAGTACTTAAGTGTTTAAGGTCACTGCTCAAATAGAAGTTCTGAATCATTGGAGGAATATCTCTCTCTGTTTATGATGGAGGGAGTCTGCTACCCTCTTGAAACAGGTACCTGTGATTAAGAGGTGTAAATTCTTTCATGCCCCTCCCCGCTCCCCCATCTCTTTAGTAGCTGCTCTGTAGGAGAGATTTTGGTGTTTGCTGTTTATTTTCCTTTGGATTTGTTTGTTGGTGTGGGGTATTTTCTCATTTAAATAGCAAAAGTGGCTTTACATCTTGTTTAAGAAAAACATACTTCACATCAGTTGCCTCCTGCAGTATGTGGATAAACATGTACTGCCTTCAGAATACCCTTAATTACTGCTTGTACTGAAATGCTTTGCTGTATTAGAGCTACTAAATATCTTGGGGTCACATCCCAATGCTATCCCAAGGAGGATCAGCAGCACCACAGTTAGACTATAAAGGAGAGGTCATTTACAGTGCAAAACCAGTGCTATATAAAAGAAGAAATAAATAGCCTCTATCTTGATTAGATTTGTTTTCCCTCTTAACATATATTATTTCATGCAAACAATGACATTAATGCTGTACTTGAGGTTGAGTTTATAATTGCCGAAAGTCAGAAATTTCAGATTCATTGTTCCCATCATAATATGACAGAATATTAACTAGAATCTGTAAAAAAAACCACCTACAATTGTTGATCCTGAACTGAGACATTATTAGCTGAATATATTTTTTTTAATATGAGAGCCACTAAGCTGTGTATTTAATGCAAGTAGACCCACTTGTTGTCTGTACAAAACCATTTAGAGTGCTTCCTAGGTCAGGCTGTTCTCAAGAGACCCACCAGATGGACCAAAATCTTACCATTAGAATATAGAGACACTGATCTGTGAGGGGAGTGGGGAGGGGGGGAAAAGAAAAAAAGGAGAAGAAGTGGCCATTGTGGAACTCCAGTCAAATGGAACTGAACTGAAGATTTTTTGCTCACCCTTCTCATTGTTTGAACTAATTTATACTTCAGAGTGAGTGGTAAATCTTAGTTACATGATGTTATGCTGAGAAGTTTATTGAATAAAGTATAACCATGAACTGATATTTTTGAAATGCACAGCTCCTTGACATGAACCTTGGAAATTAAAATAGAATGCAACACATATTACTGCTAAGATGAGCTTTACCAAGCTTTGAGCACAACTTGTGTTACTTCTATTTCTTTGGAATTACATGGTGACAGACTGGTGACAATGAAGGAAAGATCAAGGTTGAATTTCATTCAATAGCATGGAGTTCTTGTAATTTAATGCATAATAGTAAAAGGTAATCATCCTACATAAGTATATAGTTACCTGTTCAGCACACAAGATCTTCATACTCTTTTATATTTAACAAAGGTTCTACCATCCATACATTGCACTGTTTCACTACAAGCTTCACAATCTCGTGGTAAGTTCAAGGCACAGTATGTGTCAAAAGAAGTTCAAGGAAGTTGTGTGATCGTACTATTCATATCTGTCCCATGACTTTCCACTAGCTATGCATTATTATAGGCATGATTATTTCTAACCAGTAAGCCCTACAAAACAGTGAAACTAGTAATGATCTATGAGTAGCCTATAGCTCTGTCACAGACACTCCAGATGATCTTAATATGGGCTCCTCTAGATAGAAAACTAAAAAATTATCTGGTAGCTTATGGGCAAGTATAATTTATTGTTGTCTACACACAGTGGATATTTAAGTTACAGTCTGCTTACTACAGGAGTGGTATTCTAGTTAATAGTCCTCTTCAGCAAGTTGTATTGTCCTCATGAATTATAGTCCAAATTCTAGAGGAATATACATATATGTAAAAGATTTTTTTTCCTGTTTTCTCTACTTGGCCTTTCCAGAGTATGCTTGGAAGAATGGATGAGTGACTCTTCCACAGGTATCTGTCACAATGAGATATCATAGTTAGATGAGTGTTAAAGCTGAGAAGTTAGGATGGAATTGAAACTTATCCTGGTTCACATATATCTGTATATTAGGATTGTATTGTGTGCTGATCTCTACAGATACTCTTAAGAACCTGTTATTTTCCTAAAATTGCTCCCGTATGTTCAGTGATATGGTATAAAGCAAGCTGAAAATTATTAAAATTAATCTGAAATACCGGACAACTATAGTTTATGGTGCGCTGATTTTCATAATCTTGCTGGTTTATGAATTCATTCACTCTGAAATGCACTCAAGCTAAAAGGCACCCAGGTAGTCATATGAAAGGCTAAGGTGTAACAGGATTTCAGTATTCAGTAAGAATTATTCGTATAGCATAAATGGGAATTACAGCAGAGATTTGCTTTGAAGCCATAGTCTGAAATGCTGGTATTCATACTTAAAATGTACTTACTTGCTTATGTTACATTGTGTTTTTTTACAGGGTCCATGTCAGAAGACATTTACCTATAAAAGCTGTATTTAAAATCTCTAGGAGATGTCAGGTAAATACTGATGAAAAGAGCAGTTTTTTTTCACAACCACCACCTCATACTGATCTCAAGTCATCTGATATAAATTGAAATGACAACTGTGGTTTTTACAACACTAATCCTAAATTTCTTAGCCATATGCTGGCTTTTCAGACAGCAACTTGTATTGATATATAATGCGTTAAGGATGCTGCTTCATATAAAACATGGCAATTAGTTGTTGTTTTAATTTTGGAAGTGTCATAGTATTTCTAGCTGTTTACTTTCTGTTTATTTACTCACTGCCCACTAATCAGAGCTGCAATTGCAAAATATCTATGTATACTTGCACAGACATACAAACAGATCTATCCCTCTCTAGATGTGTCTCTATATACATTATCTATATGAAAAAATACAATCAAATTAAGCAGAAAACATACCTCAAATAAATTGGCTCAACTGTAAATATGTTAAAGATCAAATAGGCAAATAGGATTAACTTTGAAGTTAAGTTTAGCGTAACACAAGCTGTAGAATGAATCTGGGCTAGAACATAAAGACATCCAAATGGTGGCTCACTCAGAACACACTTTCCTTAGGCGAGGTTGGTTCCTTGACAATTGTTTACTAGCAGCTTTTAAGACACAAACAGCTGTGAGTGACAACAGTCTGTCACAAAATTTGTCTAAGTTCATGGCAGAGAGCTGCAAACTCTGACACCTACTGAAAGAGGTATCGTATTTGCAAGCAGTCAAAAGTGACTGAAAACCAGATGAATCTGTTAGGATACCTCATGCCATTGAACACTGTTGCCTATGCCAAATATGCATTCGTAATCTACAATCTGTTATCTACTAGCACTGATGTTATAAGGTAGCATTGTTAAGAGTTTATTAATGTGTAGATATCTACTCTGAAATAAAAAATCATATTTAATCAGAAAGAAGTTAACATGATTCATAAGATTCAATCAACTTTACCACAGATGGAATATTTAGACTACTCTCTGAATTGCAGCATTTTTATATGATTTCTATAAGAATATAGAAAAAAAATCAACAGTAGGATTACTGGTCAGAGGAATATGCTGTCAAATCTACTGCCTTTAATAGTAAAGAGTTATGCTTGGGATAACCACAATTGTAACTACTTTACATGCATAGGCACTCTGATTGCATACCACAATGGGCAACAAATTTGGTAGTACTGTTTCTGTTATTTAATTATTAGAGTTGGCCTGGAAATGTTCCTTCTTGATTGTACTTGGCTTAATCAAATATTACTTGAGCATCAGAGTTGGCACAAACCCTACAGGAACCCACTGAAATGATAAGAAAGTGAAAAGCTACTCTTTCATTCCTTTACATCTTAATTTGGCAGTTTCTGGAAGGACCAAGGAACCAGGACAAGTGCCAGGAGCAGGCAAGCTCTTTGAGCTCCTTTACTGGGAGTGTAAGCAACAGTAGCATCTGCTTGAGGTGTTGTCTGTATGAGGGAAAGCGGTGTTGGCGTAACAAGCCATAGAGATATAGTTACACCAGTACTGACTTCTCTCCTCTTCACAAACCCTAAGTCATAGTGCTGCTGCAGTTAAGCACTCGTAGCAGGATGTCTCAAGAGTCCTAGAGGAGGTCACTCAGGAAGTAGGTTGACTGAATTCAGATTCCCAGATGCCAGGACAAGGGGCAGCAGCACTCCTTTCCCTCCTCATCCAGTCCAGGTGGACTCCCACCCAGCTGCTTCCAGCTCTAGACATAACAGTGACAGTAAGAACAGAGAAAAGGAACATCTTCAGCTGTGGTTACTCTTGTCAGTCAGTGAATGCACTGCAAAGAGGGTGCGGATGCTCTCAGTTGGGTACAGCATCCATGTTCAAACACCTGGGATTGTGACTGCATTGTGAGGTTACTCCTAAGCACTATGTAGATGCTGTGTGCACATCGAGCTTGCTCTCCATGGCCCTTTGCCCACTACACCGTGGCAACCTTGTTCCCTCTTCTTGTCAAATGAGCAATATTTCATACACAGCCTTAGGTCCACTGTGCCAGACACAATCAATACTGGAGGATTTGATGTTTTATGATAAGGTAAAAAAAAAAATCATGCATTGATTTAAGTAAAAAATAAAATACTTTCTTTTTCAATGCTTAATATCAGGAAAGCAGTCAAAAATCCTTTGTTTTTCTCTCTCACATTTTTTCTTCATTTTCTTTCATTGATGGGTAAACCCAAATGAATTTCTGACCACTATTACCTACCAGTTACTATTATCTTTACTATATTACAATCAGGATCGCTTATGGTCATGAACCTGGTGTGGCAGATGCTGTAAAACAAAGAATGCTATTAAAAAGACCAAAGCAGATAAAGCAAGAGAAAACATGTTTTGTCGCACAAACTGAGTAATCATAATAATAAGTGTTTCACAAGTTAGTTTCACATTCCCATGTATAGTATGCTATTTTACTTTCCACAAAACCTGTGTAACATAAGAGGGTAAAAAAGAGCATCACCTCTAAAAATCGCTCAATTACTGAACACATCTGCATTCTGTGTGTTACTTGGGAAATGTTTATACTCCTTGTTTGCTATCTGTTGTTAATATTGGTGACTGGATTAGCTGGGATAATTTTATTTTTCCAATTAAATTTCCTGAAACTTTTTAAATGTAAGACTATGAATAATGGATGACAACAGAGCGAAGCTTTAAGAATACTGTTTTGTTGCAAGAAAGGTAATATACATAAATATTTTTACAAATAAGTCATTAGACAGTTTTCAAGAAATGTCTCTCAGGGCACTACAAATGCCCTGATATTTCATGTCACATTTTGTTTTTTAATAGCTCCAGGTTACTTGCTCAAGAGACATTTCAAGACCTTAGACAATTTGGTCCATGTTTAGCAGGAATAAAAATTTTGTGAGAATAAATGCTCAGTCATGAACAATTTTTGTAATGATGAGAAAAGTCTAATGAGTGTAGTCAGCAATGTTTTGGGGATGAGTGTTGATGTAATGGTAGTTTTCTCACTATTAACTGATAGTGATACGAAATAGTTTATTGTACTAAAAATTTAAGCTTTTTTTTCTGTGAGTCACAAGTTGGATGTAAGTAGCATACATGGTTTTTAGTAACATTTTAATTAATAGCATTTTTATTAAAACTCAGGGATTTAAAATATGACAATGTTTTAGTGGCTTTTAGACTCAGACTAACACAGTCAATCTCTGGCACAGCTTTTGTTATACTTACAATCACATAGATGCATCAGGCGTTTTAAAAATTGGTCTGGTAATTATACATCTCTCCTTGACTTTTGGGTGCTTTCTAGAGTACTGAAAATACAATATTGTCTCAGAGCACTGAACGAACTTTATTGACCTGAGAAAATAATGCAGTTTTGTTTCTGCCCATGATTACTGAAGCTTTACAAGGCAGCTCAGAATTGATTGCTAAAATTGTCAAGACAAAAATGAGTATTGGTAAGAGATTAAAAATTTATTGGAGAAAACATCATATAAAAACTGGGTCTTCATCTTTCAAATGTTAAAATTTTATTAAAACAAAGTTTCTAGATCCTTAAATTAATTTAATTTAATTTGTAGGAATACTGGCCAGGCTTCTCATTGTCTTTAAGTGGTCATCATTGTCTGCCTTGCTTGTAAATACCTCCCTACATGCATCACCAGCAGATCAAACTCCATTTCACTCCAGCATGAAGGCTTCAAATGCTAAATGAAATACTCTGTGGCCCTTCCATCCTTCCATCCATTTTCACAGATTGGCCCCTCCCCCAAGGTACTTATATTCAAAAATATTTTACTTGTGCATGAATGTCCTCCCTAAACAATAAAGGCTTTGCACATCTGGGTTGATATAGGATGCACTGCATGTTCTTGGGCAGTACTGCAATTGTAAAAACACTGATAGAAGAGAATCTAATCAGACTTTTCTAATAGAACAGTAGGCTACCGTATTTTTTGTCTAAAAGACATTATGCACATATTTAAGCACCACAGCCATCAGTTTTGTTATTTTCATATGGCTAACTAAAAATATGAGATCTTGTAGGTTTATCCAGTGAGAAGATATAGGTAGCAAACATTCTAATGCGTAGCTTTAAAATGCTTTTGCAGATTCAGATATGTTTCTCCTTCTGTCACTGACACATTTTCTTTGCTGGGTGACCCCAATCATTTTATCTATCCAGATCCTGCACGGAGTTTAATGCTTTTTTACAACCATCTTAGAGGAAGAACTGCACTTTCAACCCTTAGTTTCAATGGACTACTTCAGACCACACACTGAAGAAGAAAGACTAGGCATCAAGAAAAGGCCTGTCACCTACAAATTTCCTTTCAGAACAGTGATTTCTGATGCTTGTTTTTAAACCACTGCATTTTATTTTAAAAGTAGTAGGAAAATTAATTTGCTTGCAGTTCTCTCTACTTACATCAGAGGATTTACTGCTAATATTACTATCAGCTATTTTATGCTATGGTAGCTTTCAAACCTCCCAGCTGAAGTGAGTTTATCATTGTATCATGTCAGTATATACCTACATGAAGGTGACTACAGTCTAAATTGTGGTGAAAAGCCTGATTCATCTAAGATAAGTTTAAAATATGTCATCCAGTTTGCCAGGTGTCTTTCTAGAACTTGAAAATCCTTTTTTATATCCTTGATTTTAGTATGCAGACTCTACATGAGGAAAGCATATCTAATATTGTTAGAAGACATTTCTGTTTGAATTATGAAATCTAATATTCAGATAGATCAGCATGCTAACCATATTTGACTAGTTGTGCAATTTGAGGTAAAGGGCCAGGTGATAGCCTTTTCTTCTTCCTTAATGCAAGTCGAGAAAGACTTGGATACCTGATGGATTCTTAGTGTAGATCTGGGGTTGAGGCTGATTATAAATCTGAGGTTAGGCTGAATGTAAATCTTAAAACAGGTTGCATCCTCTGTATTTGGATGATGAAGAACCACTTCCCACAGCTTCCTTGGCAATTTTCAGAATTATATAAACTTGCAAAAAGCCAATGAAGAAATGGTAAAACACCAGAAAAATCAAAGAAAAAAACACTCCCGAATTTGTCAGGCACTTCTTTAATATCTGAATGTTTAAATTTGTGACCCTTGAGGGACAGGGTAGTATATATTTCATTTGTCATATGACAAACTGGATAAATATAGTAAAATTTTGTGACATTTGTAGTGAACACAGGGTAACGCTTTTTGTACAGCAATTATTTTTGCTGTTTTAATAAACTTGTCACCTGCACAGCAGTTTATAAAATGTTTAAGCTAATGTTACAGCATAACAAACTCAAAAAATGATACTGCAGATATATAATCATAAGTGTACTTCAGTATGAATAAATTATGGGAGTCTCAGTGAGTACCAAATGACACCATTGTTGGAAGAAAAGGGTCTGAATATTTCTAAGCAAGAATATGTTTATCTAGTTGCTCCAGGGTGAAGGGACCATGTAAAGATGTTCTGTTACATCCACAGCACCAGAAGTCTTTAAAATACAGATCCATATTCTAAACCGTTCTTTAGGATGACAATCATATGAAGAAAGAAAAAGCTACCTAGTAAGGCTCAGGGTTCAGGATTGCACCCCGATGTAGGTATTTCCTTAACCAAGGCCACATGTCCATGGTCCAGCCCAAAGAATCTGACTGCAGAGCTTGTTGCAAGTCAAATCATCTACCTCCATTTTTTGGTATATATTATAAGATGCAGTCTAAATTTGTAAAGCGATTTTTCTTCAGTCCCCCTAGCCCAGATTCTGCCTGAGGGAAATCTGTCAGTTCCTTGCCAGGATGAACACCTTGGAAATACAAATAATGTACTGTAGCTTCTGAGCCTACTTAGCTCTTTTTCTTTGTTGACTTGCCCACTTGTACACTGCACATTATGCCTTGAACTGCCATCTGTTTGATGTGTGTCTCATGTTATATTAAATTTACTGTCAAGCCTGTACTAAACAGGGCAACACAGGACTGTTCTGACCCAGGAGCAGAGGTAGCTCTGTGTCCCATATCTTTCCCTTTCCCTTTCCCTTTCCCTTTCCCTTTCCCTTTCCCTTTCCCTTTCCCTTTCCCTTTCCCTTTCCCTTTCCATTTCCCTTTCCCTTTCCCCTTCCCATTTCCCAACTCCCTTGTTGCTGCAGGAACAAAATAACATGCTAATGATTTTGTGTCCAGCAGTAGCACAATAAACACATTGAGGAGGAAGCTGGTTTTGCCTTATTCTTCACTGCTTGTTCTCCCATCGCTTGGGGAGTACAAGTTGAATGGTACGTTGACGTGGTATTTTTTCACTTCCAAGTTATTTGTATAACTAGATCATATACATCTTCCTGGCATGGAGAATGAATCTTTCAGTTGGCAGCGACTGAGACTGTGTGTTGAGCTATACTTGCTGTATTATTTTCTGAAAGATCATTACCAGCATACCACAAAGAGTGCAGGAAGGTGTAGGTACACTCTTGGTTTTACCTGAAACAGGCCAGAGAAATAATCGTCGAGGACCATAAGATCCCAAGGGTTCTTTGTGCCAGGGCATCACTGCCTCTTCGTAGCTTTTAATTTACTTTTTTTTAATTTTAATTTTTAATTGCACCACTTACAAGACCTACTTGAAAACCTGTTTTAATTTATATTCTGCCTGACATATTGATATGCCATTCTAAGTGCCTGCTTCCCCCCAAAATGAATTTCAAGTGTATAAATAAACTCTGTAAACTCTTTCATGGCTAAACTCTAGTGAATTGAGAAGTAAGAAATGAAAAAGACATCAGGAAAATTGCTCAGTTCCTTGGAATGAAAAGGGTCCAGCACTAATCATTGTCCAGTTAGTTTACACATTTCTTGCTACGTTGTTATTACTTCTGTCCTTTTTTAATGAAGCAAACATTAAAGTAATATTATTTCAGTTGAGGGTTGGTATCTATGGCTTATACCTTGTGATGTTAATTAAAAACATAATTTTTATGTACTTATCACAAAGAAAATATCATTTCATTAAAATCCAATTAGATTCAGACAATATCTGTAAAGACTACTGAATAACTGCTGTTTGAACATAGTCTGCTTTGTTCTATTTTCATCACCCGAATAAAAGCAACCACAACAAACAAACCAAAGAAAAGGATTTTTTTATTAATCTCTGAGGTTACAGATTCACTCGCATTTAGAACAGTGTTTTATGTGAAAAACATACCAAAGATTTTATGTTTCACAGACTGCCACATGAACGACCTTATTTTAGAAAATTCTTATTTTCTTTCTCATATTTAGATAAGAAAATATATTTATTTTGATAGAATGGATGCCTTTGTATAAATAATCTGTCTCTGACAAAGTAATTCAACATTCTCACTAATATTACCAGAATGCTGTAGAATTTCATAGATTACTGCCTGCAAAGTAGTGAGGACTCAGGATAACACACGGTAAGTGCTATACAGACCAAAAAGTGTTCCTTCATTTTGTCTTGCTATAATTAGCCATCTTACCACATAGGCCATTATCTTGCTCACTGAATTTCCTTGAAAGTCAGTGTGAGTTTTCTCTGTGTAATGAATCACAAAATGTTTAAATGCAGGTTGTTTCTTCTGTATGGGTACTGTCTTGTGGGATAATATTTTTGGCTTTCAGTCATGCAAGAGTCAATATTCAAGACAGTGAGCCTGTCATACCTCTTCCCAATGGATCAAGAAAGCAGAAGGAAAGAGAGGAAAGTGCTGATGTCCATTGAAATGGGGGTTGGACTAAATGGAGTTTTGCAAGTTGAACCTTAGCTGGAAAATTTTCAATCGTAGGTGTGGCCTCTGCAGCAGAATTTTGGGGGTTTTTGTTGCTTTTTTAGAAGTTTCCTTTCCTTCTATTACAAAAAAACCCTCACCTCCATCCTAAGGGAACACAGACAACTGGTGATGAAGTTTGAACTGTCTGCGTCAGAAGGCTGTTTCTTCTGATTCAGCAGTTAAGAATGAGTGCCACAAAAAATAAGATGCCCACATAGGAATAGCAGTTGCAGTGTTTCCTATCAGGAATATCTGTAATCACTAAGGCAGGAATGCTGATTCAAGAGGTTTGCAAAGAAAGACACTGATGTGATAACAACTAAAACAAAATGGTTTTGTTTGTGCTAGATAACTGAAATTACACCAAATAAAGGTTTGAAGGAAATCTACAGATAGATCAATGTTTGTGTCTTAGCACTTTGCAGACACCCTATACAATATTTGTTTGATCTCTGCCTTATCTGTACCAAAAAAAAATTCAGCAATTCTATTTGAGAGTCGATTGCATTTTGATGCTACAGGTCATCAGGAAGAAGAAAGAACTGCTGTTAATCTGCTATAGCAGGACCATGTATGGCAAAATGGGATTTCCTAGTTTTGGAGGCACTAGTGGCCTGGTGGGAACGAGGCTAGTGAGAGAACATTAAGATAAGAAAAGACTAAAAGGGAGGTCCATGTATGCTGAGACTGGGGAGAGGGGCAGGATTAAACTAGTCTTTTATTAAAATAAAGACTTTATGAAACCAACTGAGAATTTATGAGATCAAACTTCTCTCTGATTAATATAGAAAATAATATGATAAAGAAAAGTTTATGTTTTAATGAAAAGGCAAATTGATACATAATTCCATAAGCAAACATTTTATTTTTGCGTATACTTATTTTGGCCTCAATTGAACAAGAGGACTAGATAGGAAAAACAGAATTGTCTTTTTCTTTTCTGTAGAGTGCCTCATGCTTTATGACATTAGAATCCTCCTCTTCTGCCTCATAGCATGCCCAACATTTTATGAAGTGGCTGATATTTTGATTTTGACCTCAGTTCCTAACTCATACAAACTTGAAATAATGTGGTTTTAGATCCCAATTCAAAATCTGCTGCTTAATTCAGACTCTGAAATGAAGTTTGTAGCATAAAAAGTTCATGGATGTTATCAAGAACAGAATGGGATGCAGCCTGGGCAGAGTCTGCTTAGTTTTGTTTTGACATCATGTGCAGAGACATCTTCAGCGAATGAGCATGACAAATAGTGTTTCCTTAAAAAGAAAAGCAATAGAGAAATAACCTCACTAACATTCCTTCCCAGATCAGGGCAAAGGCCAGCCTCATGCCTGATCCAGCCATCATGCAAGAGGGCTAGTGAAAGAAAAAAAATATTATATTTTTTATACTGCATATTATTATTGTAACTCTTCATTTGTGGAAGTCAGCATGGAATTGGAAAGCTGCTGCACGATTACTAAATAAATAAAGCTTAATAGATGGGCTTCACCAATCATCGCTGACAAGAAAAGCCACATTAAGCTCCACGTATTCTCTGCTTTCATTTAGAGAATTGCAGCTTTTGTTTCCCTTGTGAAACTACATATTTTCCCAAAAGTCAAGTTGCAATGGATATTTAATAGGAACCTGACCTGCTAGTAATGGTTATTATGCATTGTCAACACAGAAATAAACCCTGGCAATACCGGCATAGAACCTGATTCAGCTTTTCTGATAGTCCAACTAGTCTTTTTCATTTTTAGATCAGTAGGTATTTTTACTGCACAAAACCCCTCAGAATATAACCAAATATTATAATGCAGACCCCATTACAAAACAGCAGTATTGACTCTGGCTTCTCTGAGCATTAAGCAATTTTTCTATTAGCAAATTAAACTTGGAGCAGTGTGAAACTTTCATTGTTCACGTATTTGTGTGAGAGGAGTGATAATTTTATTACTACTGTATTCAAAAATTGATTCAAGACGGAATGACACTTCCCTTTCTTCAAAACTGTCATATTTTATATGGTATGATTCAAAGTAAAAATGATTGTATTCTTCCTGTCATCTTGTAAAAACTTAGATTTTTCAGCATATTTGGAGAATCTGCAAAGAGGAAATACTTTCCTCACAGCTCAGGCCTCGAATGTAAGTCTAATGAGAGAAACTATATATTTCAGAAAGATGACTTGTAACACTACAAGTGATTGTGTTGGTTTAGTGGGGCTGCAAATCTAGCCTTTTTAAGAAAGAAGAATTCTCTCTTGTTATGTTGCATAAGACCAAAGCATTTAATCTACTGAGTTTACTTTATTTGTTTATAAAAGGAAGCGATTGTGGCTTGAAGATCAGACCCACAAGAACCAAAAATCATCAGAATGGTAGACTTCAGGAGTCAGCTACACAGAGATCACACAGCACATCTGATCAGATCATTTTTAACTTCTCTCTTCAAGGCTGACAGCTAATCTGCCTTTTACTATTGAGTTGAAAAATAATCTGACTGGAATATTTAAGAGAAACAAATCCAGTCCGGGTCCTTCTGAGACTAAAATGCTTAATAAGCTGTTCTGGTGAATGCATTTTTGCATTTTAAACTTTTGGTTACATGGTGAATTGGCTGGTTTTGCCTTAAGCTGTCTTATGACATCTCTGATACAGAAGTGGAACACATTGTAGGAAAGGCTCTGATCAGACATAGAAATTATCGCAAATACTTCTTGAACCCTATTCCTGTGAGATTTTATCAGTTATAAATGGCCACAGATATAATGCCTCCATAAATTTGATAATTAATTTGATCTTTTGAGATACATTCCTCATTACGGGGAAGCTGAGACCATGCTCTGTAAAGTAAACATGCTAAAGAAACTTAAAAATAAAATCTTTACAAAAGAATTAATTTTTACATGCTTTCCAGAGCTGCTACATAACTATGCTTTGGGTTTTATTGGGGTTTTTTTTGTTGTTTTTTTGGGGGTTTTTTTGATTGGTTGATTTTTTGTTGTGGGTGTTCGAATTTTTTTCTGGTGACTTGTACAGGAAATATTCTTATGAAAATATATCATGGCAAAAACACAGCCACAAACACGGCAAAACACACAGGTTAGTCTAATATTGTGCAGCATTAAAGTCTGATGTTATTTATTTCATTTTCTTTCTTTTTTTTCTGAAGAAAATAGGGAGCTTTCAATGAAAGTAGGGGTATTTTTAAAAATTGACAGATGGTACGACATGTCAGAAAATATGAAGAACGCATGACGCAGAGGATGTTATAAATGATTGAACTAGACAAGTGACATTGCATCATAGACAATCAAACAGTTTAACAATATTGATGACCAAGAAAGCCGAAAGCACTGAATTATATTTGGGGAAAAATGGTGTTCCATAAGGTAGTGGATTGCCTTTGGAAAGATTATTTCCTTTTAGTGATATTATGCCAGAATATGCTCCCTGTAACCATAGAAAGGATCTCACAAAAGCAGGAACTTGTCATTCCTCCACGTTAGAAGTGAACTCAGGTGACTGTTGGGACTGTTTTTCCCCTTCCCTTTCCTCCCAATGGCCATTGAAGATCTGCAAGGGCAGAAAGGTGGACAATGTTTCATGGTGGGTGGTGTCAGAAGAAGAATATACATAATCTTCCCAACCACCCTACCAAAGGTCACCTGGGACTTCAAACACAACTATACCCCCATCACAAATATCTGCCCCCTTCTTGTCCCAGTGACCAAGAGACAGCAAAGCAATACGGAGCTTTAAGGTCTTCCTGATCTATTGCTTATGGTTTATGCTCAGAAGCCATGAACTATGTAGGCAACATGGTTAAGTGCACCAAATTATTTTTAGGTTAGACTCTTCCCTTCACACGTTGCCGGTGGTGCTTCCTTACCATGAATGATGATTTCACTATTTCCAGCCTCAGCTGTTCCAAAATGATGAGGGAAGCCCCTTATATCATATAATTTACATTACAAATTGCAAGATTTTTCTGTTAAGTAGGGTTCTTTTTTATGAATTGTATAAAGGATCTTACAGATTACAAGATTTTTCTATTAAGTAGGATTCTAATTTATTTGCCATCTGGGCTTCTTTGAGCCCTTTATATTCTGTGGGATTTGTTTTTGTTTTGTTTTGTTGTTTTGTTTTTTTTTAAACTTGTTTTGTCACAGTCCTCAAGCCTGAAAGCTTTGATTCTAATGTTACCAAATGAGTACTGGAACTGGGGCTTTAAATATCATGAGTCTCATGATAAAATCACTGGCATTGGCAACACTGCTTGAATTTGGCAGGAGATCCTAAAGCTTTAAAGGAAAAAGTGTGACTCATCAAACTTGCCTGGAGTGTTAAGGGAGCTGGGGGCAAGGGCTAATGGGGGTATCCTTCCATTTCAGTACTTCAGAGAAAAATCTACAAGATAGAGTTCAGTAATTGTGCCAAGAAAAGAAACTGCTTGCTATACAGAGAATAACAATTTCTAATTATATGCTGCAGAACAGCAGATTTTTTTTTAATATACAGGTATAAATGTTGCCAATTATCCAGAAATGTTTGGGGAAAGAGACAGTAGTTCATAGGCTGGAAAACTACCTCACCTTCATATGATATAAACCATAGAATCCTAAATAGTCTTTATACATTTGAAATGTTCTTCTCTAATGATCCTTCCTTTTCAGATGAAGTGAAATACAGAATTTGATCTTACATTTTCTCAGGGGAATTGTATATATATTTGTCATAATTTTGATCTGCCACTAGAAGCTAGCCTTAACTTACTGAATTATACATGACAAAGCATTAGATTAAATACATTTACATGTGTTAAGTCATAAAAGTCAAGCCAGTTACTTGCTGCTTTACCATTTTGTAAGTCCTGTGGTCCTTTTTAGTGTGCAAGACTACCCCCCTGAACTAAGCAAGCCCAAATGTACAAGATGAAAGTGGACAGACACCTTCCATCAAAGTGTTTTTTTCATTCTCTATTCTCTAATCCTTGAAATGAAGTCTTTTTGCAAGAATATTAATGTTTATCAAAATTTCCAGTGGGAAATATTTTCTATGTCCAGGATATAAATTCTATTGAGAAAACATCATGTTGAGATCTTTCTAACAGCCTTCCGGCTAAGCCATGCAAAAGAAAAGCATCTCATGTTCTTGTGCTCTGCCTAGGACAGATCACGTTATCCCATTCCTAATTTTACTTCATTGTTAGATAGAGGTGGACATTCCTAATGCAAAGCTGTAGTGATTTAAGGCATCATGTCTCTCACAGATATAACTATCTTTCTGCTAGAAATCACCACCACCATGGTTTTTGGTGTCTGCGTGAGTTCCTCATCCTCTCCAGAAGAATGTTTGATGCTTTAACCTGTAAATTATCTGGAAGAGGCTTTGCACTGAAGTAGAAGAGTATCCTCTGCATGTTCCTTTCATGGTCTGACGTGTGGACACACAAAAGAGAGAGAGAGTAGGAAACTTCTAGGTGGTGTCAATCTCTTAAGCTATTGGCTTTCTATAACCTTAGCAAATTAATTTTTATCTCTTTTTTTCTTGACTAAAAAAACTTTTACGCCCATAGCTATTACTGACCACTGTGGTAGGTAGGTGCCACTCTTTTCTGCCTTTTGTGGCTTTTTGTTTGTTTGTTGTGTTTTGGTTTGGGTTTTTTTTCTTTTTTGTTTTGTTTGGTTAGGGGTTTTTGTTACTGGGCTTTGGATTACTTTTGCAAAATACCTCAAAAGACTTAAATTTCATCCCATACTGAGAAAGAAGAGCACCGGCCCAAGAGGAGCCATATCCTGTGGCTCCTTAGCTTTTGTGGTTTTCAGAGTTCTCTGCATTTAAAATGTCCTTCATTTTTTGAAGCACTTGAAGCACACAGGAATATGTGCATCACCATATAAACTAGTAATGATTTGTGCCTGCAGATATATCTAGAGAAACCTTTTTTTTTTTTTTAAATATGCATTTTAAAATAGGTATATAATGGTCTTTGTAGGAGCTTGTGTAGTTTAATATGCTAATCAGCATTGAGATGTACTGTAGAAGTATTACTACAGTACTAGTACAGTATTACAACTGCAAGTGAAGATGTTGACTGTGTCCCTAAATCAGAGTGCTCACTGGAGAGTGGTAAGGACCTAGCTGACCACCTTTCTAGGGCAGTTACCTGATGTAGGCTAATCTAGGGGTTGCAATTTATTGCCTGTCTAGCTGCAACCAGCCTGTTTGCTGAGTTTTTACCACCCTACAAGGTGGAAACACAGCCCCTGCGCAGTGAGCAAGCAGTTTTTGTATAAAGTACTGTGGACTAAAGGCCTTGTTTCTCAAGGAGTTGGTACTGAAAGCCCTCAGTAGAGAAGTACGGGACACTACGATCCTAGTTCTTTGAGTATCAGGTATCTATTCCTAGCTGTGGGCTAATGATCTGCAAAATATCAGGTTAAATAACTGCACTTTTTAGTTAGTGTTGCACAGAGCAACATACGAAACTGGAGGAAACAAACTGCTTTTTGAATTGTTAATTAAAATATGCTCAATCAAATTAGTATGCATAAAGTTTATAGGGCATTTTTTTACAGGCTGGTAAATTATGTACCCGAGTTTCAGTCCAGTGTGAATTTTATGTCTTCAGTTTTCAAGCCCAGAAAAGTCTCATATGGTGGAAATGCTGTTAGTCCTCTTATCACAGAGACTGTAGTAGCTTGCACAGTAATAATCCATGCTCCTATAGTCATAGTCAACTTTTTTATACCCTATAGAAGTGGTAAATAATATTGGGACAAAATGAGTTAGGATACTTAGGATTCACTGTAGCAAAGAGAATCAGAACAACAAAAGCACTCTCAATGATGAAATTGGAAATGTTTTTTTTTAATTAACACTTCTAATTAGAATTTAACATCTCACTAGCTTCGTATGGGATTTTTCGCTTCCTTAACCTCACGGAAACCTATCTATTGGCTCTAAATAGGCAGTCACTTACCATGCACCACTTGAGGATTTCAATTAATCCCAAATCCTCTAACTTTGGTGTGTGAACTTGCATTTTTCTCTGCATGCCATTCCCTCCTGTTTCAATTTTCTCACTAAGATCCTTCTCAACAGTTTTTTTCTTCTTCAATTCTTTGCCCCTCTGTTTATCTTTCTATTTAAAAAGTGTAGTATTTTTGATCTGAAAATGATAGGACAATGCAATGTGTATGTAGGCACTGGTAAGGACTGCTTAACATAGCTCTGGAGAGACAGCTAGAGAAACTGTGCACTTAAAGAACCTAAATAGACTATCTCAACTTCGAAGAGAAAAAAAAAATATGTCTTGAAGATGCTTAGTTAAATGAATAAAAACACACTTAACTTGTTTAAAACAAGAAGAATGCATAGTTACATTTTTAATTGCATTTCTCATTACAGGATATGTCTGAATATTTGTTTCCAGCTATATTTCTGCCTGATGAAACTTAATCCTCAACCAGTACCTGGGTTTTGGGAGCTTCACGTATAACCTTAGTTTATTTGAACTCTCACTGTGAAAGACTCTAACGCCTTTCTTCTGAAATAGGATTTCCATTTTAAAAGGAAGCAAAGACACTAACAAACTAAGAGCCAAGAATGGAAATGCGTAATAGTCCAGCTCAGAGTGGAATGAATTAATTCCTAGTACAGTGACCCTGTTGGTTTTAAAGAAATAGAAAGTTTCTCATCCTGGAGATAGGGTAGATTATAAATTTCCCTGTAACGGCAAAAAAACCCCTCAATTACCTTGCATGAGTAATTTACCTTCCTAACAGGTTGAGCATGCAAGTGCCTCACAGGCTGATCACTAGCCAGTCCTCTTTCTGTATTAGTTACTTTTGAAGTGAGATTACTTTGATGGCAAACAAAGCAAAAAGCTTACATATGAAGGGTTCTGTATGATTCATTATCCACAAATAGCCTGGAGTCTGGTTTGCAATTTACTCACTTGTTAAAAATGTGACCACAGTGGCATTAAATAGCACCATTGTAGCCTAGCACCTATGGTCCTTTTGAAGTTACACATTTTAGAAAATATACTCTTTCTGTCATGGATTCTCTGTTTTGTTTTCAGTTGAAAAGCTCAAATACCTATTCAAGTTAACCAAAATTCCTTTCCTGTAATGATAAGCATATAAACTGCCAGCATAGAAGTTCATCATAAAAATATTTACAGGACTTTATGGAAATCTTTTTCACTGGGTATCTTATAACACGTCTTGAAAATTCAAGAAGGAAAATAAATTACAGGTAACTCTCTGTAAAGCAATGATGTAAATGGATTGTGAGAACGTGATTACAAGTGAAATTTCCTCCTGTGGCAAGAAGTAACCACAGTCTGCTTGCACCTATTATAGGCAGTAAACCCACACAGGAGTATATCTCAAATGCTGGGTATTAAATAATGAAGCAAAGCAAAAAGGTGTTTTCTTAACCTTCTTGTGCTAAATTTCTTACAGTCACACTAACCTGGAGGCAGTGTGCATCTCATCCTAAATCCATGAAACAAAGTCTTCATCTGGAGTAATTCATCTGATGAAATACAACTTGTCTTCCAAGCCACTTTCCTCAGAGTCCAGATCTTTATTCTTCACTACACCTAGGGATACACAAGGTCTCCACAAAATGCTGTCTTGGCCCTCCATTTTCTTGTGTCTCTTAAGTATTCTCAGGTATAAAATGCTCCCCAAGAAGGGCAGCATCCATGTTCTTTGTTGTGAGAAAGGAAGGTCACAGGATCATGTAACCTCCTAGTAACTTTCAATATACACCACTTTGCCTTAAATCGGATATTTGGTGTGAAATGTGGCTTGTTTTTCTGTGTAGGCACATTTAGGAAGGGTGACCACATAATTGCCTTAAATTGCCTTCCATGTGCAGAAAGACCACAGAGAAGTATGTTGAAAGCAGCTACCACAGTGATCTGATTCATGTCAGATAGCCCTTTTTCTCTGAGACACGGACACGGATGACAGCTGGAGTATCACTTATTTGGGTCTACATGCAACACTATACATAGGCAACAAATATGGACAACTGAGGCACAAATTGAATGCAAGAGGACCGACACAAGCATCCCGGCTTGTATCAGAAATAGTGTAGCCAGCAGGACTAGGGAAGTGATTGTCTCACCCATACTCAGCACTGTTGAGGCTGCAAATCGTGTACTGTGTTAAGTTTTGGGCCCCTCAATACAAGAAAGGCATTGAGGTGCTGGACTTGCAAAGAAAGGCAGTAAAGTTGGTGAAGAGTCTGGAGCGCAAGTCTTATGAGGAGAGGATGAGGGAACTGGAGCTGTTTACTTTGGAGAAAAGGAGGCTGAGGGGAGACCACATTGTGCACTACAACTATCTGAAAAGAGTCTATAGTGCGGTGGGTGTTGCTCTCTTCTTCCAAGTGACTAGCGATAGGATGAGGGGAATTGGCTTCGTTTTGTCAGGGGAGGTTTGGATTGGATATTAGAAAATATTTCTAAAGCTGGTCTCTACTGATCTGTAGGAAATTTCCTGGGAGCTGGATGATGATTGAGACGTTTCCCGAGGGCACAGAGAAAGTACAATCGCTGTGATCAGTCATGGCTATCTAGTTAAGACATGTTTTTCTCTCTCCCTTTACCATCCACAGTGTGTTGTTTGGACCATTTGAGCTTTTGCTGTTGTCTCTCATATAATGATTCTGTGCAAACATTATTTTCAAGAGTGCCCATACAACCCAGAAACACAGAATCACAGAATTGTTTAGGTTGGAAAAGACCTTTAAGATCATCAAGCCCAAACATAAACCTAACATTGCCAAGTTCACCACTAAACCATGTCCCTAAGCACCACATTTACACATCTTTTAAATACCTCCAGTGTATTGTGACTCAATCACTTCCCTGGGCAATTTTTCCAGTGCTTGACAACCCTTTCAGTGAAGAAATATTGAGAAGTACCAGCTCTGGTCTCTACTTCTTCAGAAGTGGTCACAGGGCCAAGTTGAATCTAAAATGGGGATAAGTCAACCTGGTCTTTGGTGAATACTTAGACATGAGCATAACCACAAACAGAATATGATATGCTGGAGAGGACTAATAATTGGTTTTTATTTTCTGTCCTGAGGAAGCAATTGGATCACCCAAGGAATGAACCAGGCCACACCAAGCTCTGTCTTTGGAGTGAGATAACTTTGTGTGGATTGTATGAGTCTTCGAACCAGCCTTGCAGCATTAAAAGTTTGGCATTAAAAAAGGCAGAGAGTGGTTGTTGATTTGTTATGAAAGAGTGGAAAGAACACAGGGAAAACCTCTTCTGCATAAGTCTCCTATGATCTGGGGAAGTAGATGCCATTTCTGATGAGGGGCCACTGGATGGAGGATGTTTGACTATAAATAGTGTTTTAAAAGAAACAGCAGAGGTTTTGAGGGAAAAATGTTTCCACTGCTGCTTTAGAAAGGGCTCTGGACTGCGTTCTGTGCATGGACCCTTCAAGAAAGGTGTGCCCTAGTCTAATGAATAGCAGACTGAGGAACACATGTCAGGAAAATGAAGTAGGGAAACAGGTGTTTGGACAGCTCTGGGAATATATCTAAAAGATGAAACATGAGCAGTTGTACAGTCCTTGTGTTATATAGAAGACTTTTCTCTATCCAGGTACCCACACATGTGTGAGTACTGGTCATGAGTATGTGTGTTGTCTGCTAAAAAATGATGGTTGCGACAGTCACTTCTGAATTTTCAAAACGAGGAGTTCAAATTACATATCAAGCACCCTCTGATGCAGAATAAGACGATGAGTAGGACCTCTTGCATTTAATGTTTTTTCTGTACAACCTTGTGAAGTTAAAGCATCATCTTACTGAAGAGCTCTTCAGTGAGTACGCTTATGACTACTTGCCTGTTTATCTTGTTGTCTTTTACTATAATGATTTTGATGTGAAATAATCCACAGTAGTACATGCATCATCTTTAACGTTCTTTCTCCCCTCAACTTTAATTGTCACCAGTGACAAGTTTTAACATTAAACATGTCTTTCTGGCAGGTCACAGATATGCTAACGTAAACCACTTCTCTGAGGAATAAGGAGATGTTGGAAGTCTTAGCTTTGTTTTCTCCTAAAACTGCATCTTTTAATTAGGTAATGAGACATGCTGGAAAGTGTTAAATGGATTCTCATGACTCTAGCTTGTTTTCCAGATAGCCATCACAAGGGTGGCTCTACTGCTTAGGGATAACTAGTCAGAGATAAACAGATGGAATCTGCTGAAGGAAAACCTTCAACAAAGAGATGCTGCAGGCAGTCTTGACATGAACGTATTAGCTTGGAAAAATCAACCTGTGAGGAGATCAGAAAGCACCTTTCTTCCTCTCTCATCTGTTTCCACCTCCTAGGAAAATAAATCAGGCAATGGATCTCTTCCTTTAAGATGTGATTGTAATTTGAACTCACTTTCAAAGAGCATCAACCCATTTCCTACAAAGTAAAAAAACCAAAATATAAAGAAAATAGCTCCTATAATCCTTTCACATTGATCAACCACTATCCAACACGTTCTCTTCTTCCTCATCCCCCTCAGTAATACTAGTCACTCTCACTGTTTCTGCTCTCTCTTAGCATGCACAGGCCTTCCTTTTCCTCCCATTCTGTTTATCTAATTTTTCTTCTTGTTGAGGACTTGATCTAACTTACACTGAAACTCATCTAAATGTTACAAGCTTCCCTAAGAAAGCCATGAGCACGGTGACAAGTTTACTGATCTGATAAAGATGATCTGCTGTAAGACCCTATCGTCTAAAGCCCTTTGGGCAGAATCTAGCTATCTCCATGGGAAGGCTGGGACTGACTTTCCATCTGAAGAGTAATATTTGTGTGTTCAAAAATGCAGCTACATGAGGAATGACAGGTGAGGGACCGGGATCGCAAGCTTGACTCGCACCAGATGCAGAGACTAGCCACACTACTGACTTTCAAGATTCATAAGAGGATGCCCGTGCTGTTTCGTAGGGAGCATTTCAGGCCAAAATCAGCCCCGCTGTGAATGCGCACGACTCCACTGGCTTTGTGCGAAGTCTGCCTTCCTGAGAGCAGAACAGGGAAAGCTGTCTGAACAGTGCCAATAATTGCTCCTCTTTTTTTATTCATTTTTTAAAGACATTGGAAGATCAGAAGCAGCAGCTACAATCCAGAGTCTACAAATAGCATTAGTAAGAACACAAATGAAAGGCTTTGTGCCACAGTTATATAGCACATCTAACACAAATAGCCAGGCAGAGTGGTTGTTGATCTGTTATGAAAGAGTGGAAAGAGCACAGGGAAAACCTCTTCTGCATAAGCCTCCTACGATCTGGGGAAGCAGATGCCATTTCTGATGAGGGGCCACTGCATGGAGGAGATTTGACTGTAAACAGCATTTTAAAAGAAACTGCAGAAGTTTTGAGGGAAAAATCTTTTCATTGCTACTTTTGAAAGGTCTCTGGACTGCGTTCTATGTAGGGACCCTTCAAGAAAGCTGTGCTGTAGTCTAACGAAAAGAAGGTTGAAAAACACAGCTTATTTGACATAAATTGTGTAATGAATATAAGGCAAACCCAAGCACACTTCTAGTGTAGCCACCAAATTATTGAAGAAGACTGCACTGAGCTCTTCAAAAGTGGTTCAATATTTGACCTTAAAATAGCATAATAATTTCCTTTTACACAAAAATCAGTAAACCTGAAAACCCTTCCCTTAACCAACATTGCAAATGTGACTGTCTTCAGAAATAAAACAAACACTCTAAAAAGCTCTGTCAGGTAGTGCTCTGCATTTCCAAATATATTGCAATTATCATGAAAATTTAAACATGATTGCATACTCTTTTTGTGCCAGACTGTGCATTAGTTTGTGTATATGTTCCTCATCAAAATACACTTATGATGGACTTTTAATGTGAGTATGGTTTTATTGAGTATTATAACCTGGAAATGTTTAATTAAGTCAGTGAATTACCCACACAGCAGCTTTTCATCATCTTTATCTGTTCTGCATGTAGCTATTCCTCAATCTGTCCCAGCCAAGTGGACCCAGAACCTGGTATCTCTCATGAGTTTTGATATTTCAGTTTGTTGGAGTTCATAACTCTGCAGAACAATTTCCTGCAGCCCTAGTTAGCAGGTGATTTACAGGCCTGCAGTTTTCTCAAACACTTTGCTAAAACACCCAGGGCAAAGCGTTGTTTATCACACACAGTGATGCACAATAGCAGGGGCTGACCAAGCTGTAATTATGTCACCAAAAAATCTCACAAATTTATCAGACCATTAGTGAGGGGACACATTTGTCTGCTGCATGCATTCTTCTGCCACCAAAGTCATATTTATAGGATCTCTTTTTAAAGGGAACATAAAGAATGTCCAGGAAACCTGAACTCAGATGAAAAACTGCATGATTGCTTTCATTGTTGCCAGCTTCTGAACAGTGGACATCACAGATTTTCATTCAAAAGGAGCCAAGAGCTTTTTACAACTTCACTCACAGCTAAGTCAGGTTTTAAAGAAAGATTGGAGAGTGGGATAAGTCATGGAAAAGTCTTCCTTTTAGGAATGAATGACATTGTGTTTTAGATAGTAGAGCTTTGCAAGCATACTTCTTATGTGTGAATCTAACCACTCAGAAAAATTTCTTTGCTCCAGTCTCCCCAAACAGATAATTTCCTACTGGACTTGGAAAGCAATAAACACTTGTTTATGTTGCATATAAGATTTAAGAAGCCTGAACACCAGGTCCATTCCAAGTTAATGGAGCAAAATAAACAATTAGCTTGAACAACATTAAACAGTTACTGATATGGAAAAAACAAACAAACAAACAAACAAGTGTCTCACACTCTGCTTCTTCAAGAAAAAAAGACCTCAGCACCATCTTAAAAATCTATCAGTTCTTCCGATTTAGTTAGGTTGAGCCAAGTAGGACAAAGAGCCATTAGAAGTTCTTCTGCCCCAGAACATTTTTTATAATAATTATATATAGTGCAATATTCCAGCCCTATAATGATATATTTTGATGCCAGGCTACGTTAAGCCTCTCTTCCTTGCTCCTTTCATCTGCTGTTGCTTCCTGACCCACTCACCACACACACATAAACCATTTCTCAGAGATTGCAACATCCAACAGAAACAGGGTATATTGACTCCACTTTATATCTCCCGCTTGCTTTCAGACTGCTCATGCTAGTTTGCCCTTAGTTCAGAACTACAGCTGTAGCAAGGTTTTCTGGGCTCAAGTAGCACCTACACTGTTTCGTCTCCTTACCATTGCAGATAGTTGTGTTATAAATAAACATATTCCAATAGAGTTGGGTTTTTTTCAACAAGGCACAAGATTGGTTGGTTGATGTTTCTTTTATTAGGTAGTATATCATGCTGAGCTATGGAATACATCTGTGTGGGGAAATTATATTATGTATATAGGGTTGCTAAGTGTGTTAAACCTCTTCAGGAAGCCTTGGATGTGCTCTCCTTCGCTCTCTCTCCCTCTGGGTGTTATTACTTTGCTTTTCACAAGGGCCTGTGCAGGTTGCCTTTACATCTCAAATTCTCTCCAGCTGAAGGTGCTGGAATATCACTGACTTACTTGCAGCAGGAGTTTCTATTTGTCACGGCTTTTAGGTCAAAGAAAAATTAAAAACAACTTTTCATAACATTGAACTTGCAGATAAACAGATAGCATATTGTAGAATAATCTTGCTCTCAGGAAAGAGAGAAATAAACAGTAACAAAAGTGACCTTGACGTCCTATGAGAGATTGAGCATATTATAAGTAAGAAAAATAGGTGTGAAGGAATTTGACTGCAGTAGGATACACGATGCTTAACAGCTTGAGTGAATACACGTATCAATCTCTTCAGAGCTATTTGAAAGTGCCATAAGTGATAACAACAATATTTTATTCATTTATTTAAAAGAACTGACGTAACATTTAAAGGAGTTTTATGAACACCTCTAATAGGAGAAGTTGCATTTTGAACTTTCAGTAGGTCAGAGTTGCAAGCAACAGGTATAAATTCCTGTAAGACATTCAAGTCTAGGAAACACATGAAAGTGTTAACAAAACGGAATATAAATTCCTGAACACTTACAAAGTTACAAGAAAAAATACAAGGTCCATAATGTGTACCACGAGGCCTTGTTAGAGAAGATTTGCTGATTGTGTGGGTGAGACTGGCTTACTTTAACTGGTAGGTCAAGTTGATGCTGAGTTTTGACCTTCTGTCTCTACAGTCAGTGAGACACTAATTGCATTATTTTCTATTTCATTAAGTATAAACTGTTGTGGGTTTTTTTTCCCCTCTTCTGTGAAACTGCAGGAAATAGCATAAGTAAGATCTTCTACTTCATACTTGGACTCTGCCTGGAGTGTTTTTAGTGGGGTATATGGCCAAGCCATGTGGGTCTTGTTGACCTCAACAAGGAAAATTAACCAAGAGTATCATGACTGTTTGAGCTTGAATTTTTTTTCTGGATGCATCAAATCCATCTCACTGCTTAAGACAGAACAAGGAAAAATGTTAGAAAGATTTTGATGGGAGAAAGCATTTGACAGGCTCTATAGCAGAGCTTATCTTATTTCAAGGAGCAAAAAAAGTATGTTTCCCAGAGATTCAAAAACTTACTAGTGATTTAAAAATAAGTAGTGTGGCATAGTGTAGCAAAGGCTTCTGAAAATTAGGTCCTCTTTAAAGCAAGACAGCATAAAGCAGTTCAAAACCCCTGCTTTTGAAAATGTAGGCATGTCACTTCAGTGACATCACCTTTATAAGAATTCAAAGGTATTTCCAGGCTCTGACATCCAGAAAATCTCACACATTGCACTCCAACAAGTCTAACTGGAAATTACTGTTGCATTAATAATTTGGCTGTATCTGCACAGTGAATGCCCACAGGTATTGCATAAATATGGTGTCCATCTTCAGCTGGACACAGTGATTCATTCAGTTCTTGCCAGATTCTATGAATTCTATGAAGCAGAGGCCCCTGTCATCAGTTCTGGGCAGTTTCTATAGAGTTACAGCTCCTCCTTGGACAATTTCTCCCATTTGAAAAATTGCCACAGTGAGTTCTCCAGCCTGCCAAGTTGGCAGACTCTATCCTCAAGGCTGGAGAAGAGCCAAAAATCGCTGCAGCATTGTGAACCTTCCGTCTCAGTTAGTCATCAGCCTCTATCAGCACTCTTGCTTATGTTCACAGAGAAACTTCCTGATCATAATTTGGACTCAGCCAAAATCCCTCTGTCTTCATTTTAGGAAAGTGCTGAGCAGAGTCCTATTAAAATATTTGCATAGACTCATACAGTAGACCTAGTCTCTTGATAGTTTTCTTGGAGAATAAGAGAAACTTAATAATAACCTGTGCTGCAGATTTCTTTCTCATTTCTTTTCTGCATGAAGGGAGGTAGTCTAAATAGAAATAAAGGACTGAGAAACTGCCTACTACTATAATTCTTACCTATTTCTTTACAAAAAGTCAATCCATAATTTTGTTAATATCAGCAGTTAAAACTTTTCTGGAGCTTTCCCATTCCAGGTTTTTCCTAACTGTTTAGATACTATGTGGGCATGAAGAGCTATTGGAATGCTAAGTGATATACAGCCACATGCAAAAGCTCATAGTGATACCCAAAATGGACAGATAATAGAAAAAGTAAGGCTTGTAGAAAATTAAGAAATTGGGATGGAATGATGGAGGTTATATTAAAATATAGTAGGTCTGTGTGCAAAGCAATGAAGTCATAATTGCAAGTTTTAGTCCTTCTGATATAAAAAAATGCAGAGAAAGGGATTTTCTATAGGAGTTATTCTCTCCCTTAACTTCATGCATCTGCTTGCTGAGAGGAGGTGAGTTCTAGGCCGATGGAAACTCTGGGAGCACGTCAGAGTATACTTATTCAAAAGTCTATCTCCACACAAGTCAATGGCCAAAGTCCTATTGATTTCAGTGAAATTAGGAATGCAGTCCAGAGTTAGAAGCAGCTTCTGTTGCACATCACTCAGATAGCAGCCAGAATCCTTCAGCCTGAGAGCGATTTAACAAAAGTAAACAAACAAATAAGATGAAGGAGATGATTGATGTTAGATTATGTTATTAGAAGCTCATCTCCACAAACACAGAGGAGCCTGAAGGCACAAGGGCAACTGGAAGAGCCCAAGTACCCCAGTCAGAGGAATGAGTCTGTGCTCCTGCCTGGGTGATCAGCCCCATGGGCAAGGTGAGACCCAACATGATGAGCCACTGGAGAGACTCTCCCTAAGTCACCTCATCAAGTGAGGTGGCAGGGTACAGGGTGCATTGTTGGGAAGATTGGGAAGAGCATTTGGGGATTATAAACAACTTATGTTGAGATATTTAGGGCAGAAACAAAAGGCAGGGAAAGGAAGGGATCAGGATGGTTTGGAGAATAGCAAGCATGGGGTAAAGGATTAAAAGGGGCTTGTCTCATGTAAACAGGGGTTCATCAGTACATGTGTCTGGCAATACCTTCTGCCAGATCATTGCAATCTGCCCTGTCCTCTCATTAAATTCAATTTTTGACTGCTTTCTGTTGGAGAAACCTGGGTGAATGTATACGGTGAGGATGAACAAGTCAGTATGAAATCTCTAGCAAATTGCAAGCTAGCCTAGTCACCTAGTAGGATAAGAGGCTTGGAAACGAGATACTGGAGCAACTGTGGGTCTATGACAGAGATTGGGGAGGCAAAGGGTCTGCAAGCTGGCAATTGGACTGGAACAGATGAGACACTGGAGGTACTTTGGCATCCAGGGTTGGATACTGGCGGAGCAGGTACCAAAGAGTTTGTTTTGCGTCTCTGCTCATGAGGCAACCAGAGGACACCAGAGGGTCAAGGACTCAGCTACTAGGTAAACTGGATGTCTATAAACCAGTTACTTCAGAGGTCATAGAATCATAGATTCATAGAATCATAGAATTATAGAATAGTTTGGGTTGGAAGGGACCTTAAAGACCCTCCAGTTCCAACCCCCTGCCATGGGCAGGGACACCTCTCCCTAGATCAGGCTGCCCAAGGCCCCATCCAACCTGGCCTTGAACACCTCCAGTGATAGGAAATACACAGCTTCCCTGGGCAACCTGTGCCAGTACCTCACCACTCTCATAGTGAAGACACTCTTCCTTATGTCTAGTCTAAATCTACCCCTCTCCAGTTTATATCCATTGCCCCCAGTCCAATCACTACAAGCCTTTGTGAACAGTCCATCCCCAGCTTTCTTGTAGCCCCTTTCAGATACTGGAAGATTGCTATGAGGTCTCCTCAGAGCCTTCTCTTCTCCAGGTTGAACAACCGCAGCTCTCAGCCTGTCTTCGCATAGGAGGTGCTCCAGCCCTCTGATCATCTTTGTAGCCCTCCTCTGTTCCAACATCTTCATATCCTTCTTATGTAGAGAATTCCAGAACTGGACACAATATTCCAGATGAGGTCTCACAAGAGAGGAATAGAGGGGCAGAATCGCTTCCCTCAACCTGCTGGCCACACTTCTTTTGATGCAGCCCTGGATATGTTTAGCCGCCTGGGCCTGAATGCACATTGACGGCTCATGCCGAGCTTCTCATCAATCAACACCCCCAAGTCCTTCTCTGCGGGGCTGCTCTCTATCACATCATGTATTGAAATTGTGGATTGCCCTGAACCAGGTGTAGAACTTTGCACTTGGCCTTGTTGAACCACATGAGGTTCAACATGTGAGGTTTGCGTATCTGCATAACTGTGAGGTTTGCACAGGCTCGCTTCTCCAGCTTGTCCAGGTCCCTCTGGATGACATCCCATCCTTCTGGTGTGGCAATTACACCACTCAGCTTGATGTCATTGGCAAACTTGCTGAGGGTGCACTCAATCTCACTGTCTATATCACTGATGAAAATATTAAACAACACTGGTCCCAGTATGGACCCCTGAGGAACACCACTTGTCACGGATCTCCATCTGGACATCAAGCCATTGACCACCGCTCTCTGAATACAACCATCCAACCGGTTTCTTATGCATTGAACAGTCCACTTAACAAACCCATACCTCTCCAATTTAGAGAGAAGGATGTTGCGGGGGACTGTGTCAAAGACTTTGCAGAAGTCCAGATAGATCACATCTGTTGGTTTTCCTGGGTCCACTGCTGTGGTCACTCCATTATAGAAAGCCACTAGGTTGGTCATATAGGACTTGCCCCCAGTGAAGCCATACTGGCTGCCATCAATCACCTCCCTGTCCTCCATGTGCTTTAGCATGGCTTCTAGGACAATCTGTTCCATGGTCTTCCCAGGCACAGAGATGAGGCTGACAGGTCAGTAGTTCCCGGGGTCATCTTTTCTACCCTTTTTAAAAATGGGCATGGTACCCTTCTTCCAGTCACCAGGAACTTCTCCTGATTGCCATGACTTTTCAAATATCATGGAAAGTGGCTTGGCAACCACATCGACCAATTCCCTCAAGACTCTGGGATGCATCTCATCAGGTCAGGTTCCTCAGGTGTTCAGGAACCTGATCCTCTTCTACAGTGGGAGGGGCTCTACTCCCCTCGTCATCATCTTGTTGTCCCATGACCCAGGAGGGGTGAGGAGAGCCGGTGTCCATGAAGACTGAGGCAAAAATGTTAAGTACTTCAGCCGTCTCCTTGTCTGTTGATACAAGGTCACAATTGCCATCCATCATTGGGGGTAGGTTCTCTTTAACCTTCCTTTTCTGATTGATGTACCTGTAGAAGCCCTTCTTGTTGGTCTTCACTGCCTTTGCCATGTTCAGCTCCAGCCGAGTCTTGGCCTTCCTGACCTCATCCCTACAAAACCAGGTAGAGTCCCTATACGATTCCCAGGTTCCGTCTCCCTGCTTGCACTGCCTGAGCAGTTCCTCTCTTGAGTTAGACCAGGAGGTCTCAACACAGCCACGCTAGTCTCTTCCCTTCCCTGCCTGATTTCCTACACATGAGGACTGAACACTCTTGTGCTTTATGGAAAGCATCCTTAAACATTTGTCAGCTCTGTTCTGCTCCCTTGTCCCTGAGGACCATGTCCTAGGGGGACGTGTTCCTGGGAGTCCTTAGTGTGCACATTTATGTTTCTGCATGTGTAGGTCTAGGTACATGCAGCTGGCATAAGGTTATGTCCCCAGAGATTCACATGTCCAAGTACCACCAAACGGGGATACAGAGGATCCAGGGCCAGCTACAGGGCAGATTGTATGTCTATGGCCAGGTGTTGAGGGATTCATATAGCCGGTATGAATGCATACACATATACACACATAATTTTCCACTAAGAGGCTATCATACTGACCAGTCAGAGTGGGGACGAAAATGACACCATCGGTGCTGTTTGCATTTGTGTGAGTGCTGTGCCCTGTCTGTGCTGCTCTGCATGTCCAAATGTCTGTACGTGTGCACTAAATTACAGAGAGGGGTGCCTGTTGAGAATACCTGTTCAGCCTCGCTTCTTGCTGGACCTGGGTGCATGGAGCTGTGGAAGCCTCTCCTTGATAGGGCTACAGGTTCAGCAACTGGCCTCGCGATTTTGCTTAAGCAGACATTATGATTTACCTTGGATTTGTAGTAAGCCAGAAACAATGTATAGTACCAAAATGGTTTGAGAGAATAATTTTAAAAAGCCCTTTAAAAGATTGATATACAGTACTACAAATTTTTAGTATATTACAATTCTAAACCACAATTAGGGGGAACACTATCTTTCTCTTAAACAAGGAGAGGAAAAGCTCTGTTGGCTGCTGGAAGTGGCTTGTGGAGCAGAACTCAGTTACAGCTCGTGGTCCAATGTTTGTTCATCTATGTCCTTTTGTTATGTCATCCATCCACATGTCTTCCATCATTCAAATACACTTATGGTGATGCCAAGCGTTGATGATGTTTTTCCAAGAGTAAGGTCTGCAGTTAAAGCACAGGGCATACTCGTTGCTCAAGATCACCAAAGTGGTGCACAGGTAACAGATGAAAACGGACGTAAATGCAAATGAATTGATATCACTGTTTTCTGGGTTGGTGTCTCCTCATGCTCAAAAAAGAGGTAGAAAGCAAGTTAAAACTCTCTTCCATTTTCTTCCCAAACCTTCCTGCCAGAGGTAAAACCCAAAAGTTAATTCGTATGAACCACTTTCCATGTCATTCCATCACTTTTTAAACTCTGTCCATAACAAATTCTTCATGCTTTATTAAACTGCCGCACAGCAATATGTTCTTAACACAGTTACGACAAAATTCTCCTGACAACATTTCAGTTGCTGGAATAGAACAACACTAGTATACAGAAAGGGTGGAATATTCTTCACGGATTAAACACCTAAATCTGGTGTCTGCCCTAGGGTGACATGAGCTATGACGTCTGCTGTTTTTACAGGCAATGGAGAGCTTTTCTGAAGCTGAGTTACACCCAAAACATCCGTCCAGCTATCTGCACTATGTCCTGTTAACTGTACATCTAAGTTGAGTTATGTATACATCAGTCTATTTTTAGTCCTGTTTACTCTTTACCTGATAGCATACGTGTCCTAAAAAACAAGAAAAAATGTATTTGTTTGGTAGCAGCTTCCCCATCACACATTTGTCATTCAGATGATTCAAATGCTCATTTTATTTGTTTCCTACCTCTCCTAACCAAAGATACAAGCTGCTGTTATTTTTCTTTGCACCAAATTACTTTGAATCTCTTTTGCCACATTTTGTCCTGCATTAGTTTTATACCAGTGTAATTACATTTCTTAACTAGAGTAAATTGAGAAATTCAGCAGGATAGCAGTTAGGCCAAAGGTTGTATTGTTGACCAGCACATCTCTCTTAGTTAGATGGAGGGACTGCGTAACTCTGATTTCACATTAGAGTTATGAGATTTATAGAAGCACGGTTTTAATTTGTATGCCATGATCTTCTACAGTTTTCTTAATGAGGCACAGAACAGATTTTGCATCAAAATGTCCACAGATTTTCATAATGATTTCCTAGTTTGTAGAAATAAAAAATGAAGTCTTTCCATATTTTTCAGTCTTGTCTTGCTTGTGTCCTCCTGTTTGGGCAGAGAAGTTTTAAAATTTGTCCACTTTCCAACTTCTGTGACTCACGCCAAGGTTCAATTCCGTACCATTATCTTCTGTTACATCTAGCAAGTGATTCCATGACTATGATCTCCAGATGCAAGTAAGTCTGTAGGTGTGTTTTCCACGTTTCCCATAATATTGTACAGAAAACATCTTCACCTGTCAAGTCTAATGAGAGAAAAAAATGGCAAAATATACCTAAGAAGTCTATTTGTCCTGTTTGGTAGACTAAAAGGCTAATAAATAACTAAGTTGTGAGGTTAACATAGTGTTTACATTAATCATTATGGAAAAACATTTAATACATAACTTCCAAGCAGAATTATTTCTTTGTCTGATTTTCACTTATGTTGTTGTGCCTAGCTGAGATGTCCCTGCTTGGGTTGTCAGTTGACCTCACACAAAAAGTATCCCATACAGTCAAGAACAGAACAATAATCCTTGACTCCTCTTCCTGTCCTTTACAAGTATTCTCACATTTGTGACACCTGGCTTTCAGGTTCCCTCCCCGCTCTATCCACACATTTTACTTAAAGTTCTTATCATTACTTAGTTTGTTTACTGCCTGATTTGTTTACTGCCTCTTTTTGCCAGCTGACTAAGAATACTTGTCAGGGTCATGATCTACTTATGACATTTTTAATTTTTTTTAGCTAGGAGAGATTCCTTTTTTTTTTTTTTCCTTTCTGAGACAGATATTGGTTGTGGAATAATTCAGTTCATGACAATATTACCTTCATCATTTTTTTGACGTTTCCATCTGCATTTGGGAGGAATCCAAGTGTTCATGCCGGTTGTGTTCATTGCACAAGGATTTTGGCATCAAAACCACTGATGACACATATTATATTTTTTTGAGGAAAAAAAAAGCCAGTTTGTCAGTAGGCTTCTTTCTTCTTATTTTCCGTTCTGGCTGTCAACCCATAATATCATCGAAGTAGCTAGGTCTGTTGAGGATTGAGTACAGAGAGAAAGAAGTCAAGAAGCTTCAGAAGAAGAAAAAGAAATAGCACAGAGCTGTCCAGACCCATAGACTGGAACAGTAGAGAAGAGAAAGCTAATTATACTGCCAAGAAGAAGAAAGGAGGAATGGGTCACTATATGGGACATGGGGCACTTCCCTTCCCTTGCCTTTGTAATCTGAAGTCTGTGGGGACAGTACAACCGCAGAGTTGTATTCCAAGTAACTGTGTTTATTAAATATTTGTAAATGCCCTTTGCTGACCCTTTGTTTCTGACTACACACTTCTGTTTGGCTGCCAACAGAGGTAGCCTACTAAAGGATTATACAATATTTAAAGCTGTATTGCCAAATTCCCTTTCACCACTTTTTCTTTCCCTCTGAAATGAAGGAGTGCACAAAAATTACAACTGTGTTACCAAACTATGCTTCAGTGCTTTTCAATAAGTATCTGAAATAATATCTCCATTTTCTTCTGCAGGTTTATTGACAGCCTTTCCTGCTCAGTAGTAGCTAAGTAGCTCAGCACTTCCATTCTCAAGGTAGACATTATCTTCATGGTGCTTTCTGATGTCCCTGACACTAATTTTCTTTGTCCTGTGTTAGGTCACTGACACAGCAACAAAATACTGTGGGATGAAAGAAATACATCATGCAGAAGCTGAGTCAAGGTAAGATTTTATTTGCACATATTTATCATGCAGTAACTGTCAGCTGAAGTAAAGACCGATTTTCATGAATGATCATCAGATTTTTTTTCATTATGATGGAGATAATAAAAATTTAGTAAACTTCTGAAACACCTAAGATGATGTTCATCTAAAGAAATATGAATATAGGCATCCACATGTGAGCTAGGTTTTATTTATAGTCCATGATAGATGGAATATTTGATACAGCACAGGTAATCTGATTTTAAAATCAATTATGTGTTTGGTCAGCCAAATATTGCTCTGCAAGTGTTTATTTGTTTCTTTTCAATAGAAAGGTACTTGTGGAAATTACTTCTCAGGTGGGCTTTCGCATTATAGACAATTTGGTTTAGGTGTTAATTTAAGTGCTTTCCTGGTAGGGCTGATTCTTTGTTAAGCAATTTAAGGCTGCACTCCTTCTTCAAATTAGCAAGTTCTTCTGCATAGGACCTGTATTTATTTTCTTTCAGTACTTCAGTGTTAATCAGGATTTGTCAAGAATCTCCACTTTACATTTTCTTAAAACAGATGAATGTTTCAACATTTTGGTTTTGAAGATTTTTTTCTAAAACTTCTGAGATTCTAAATCAATCTCCATTTAAGGCTTATTCCCTTCCCTTGTTAAAATATGCAAATGACACTTCTTGATTGTTTTCTGAGCTAAAGAGTATTAGTGATGTTACAGCATATTCCTTGAGCATTTCTGCAAACTGATGAATCTGAAATTCTCTTGAATTGACCTTCCAATGTGAATGTTGCTTTGCAAAAAAGGAAAAGAAACATCTACAGATGCCCAATTTCTTGAAGAATCGAGGATCATTTGCCTTGTAGGGCAGAAAAAGCATGGTTCTTAGGTGCCTTCTGCATTTTTATAACTACCTCAATGTGTTAGCTTCCTACAGACTGTTGCAGTATGTTCTTATTGTAGTTCTCAAATAGTTCTGAGATCCCTTTAAAAAACGTTAGTCATATCGTATGATTTGCAGTTAAAATTGGCCTCAATCAATGTTTATTTCTGGATCACCTTACTCTGCACAGAACATGGTCACCAGCTCTGTACATCATCATTCACTCTTCCTTCAAAATGACAATGGATTGCTAATTTTTTTAACATTTTCATTTACTTCTCTGTGTTCCATTTTCATTTCAGAGTCATCAGTAGAAGAGGAGAATGATCAGTGGGTTAAGAATACACAATTTCAAGGAAATATCAACAATCACAGCAAATGGTTTGTCTGACGGTGTAATGGGTCTTGGTTTTGACAGGGAACAGGTTATAGGTTTCGGCTCCCGTTATGCTAAACACTGTTGACAGCTTTTCTCATCACTGTTAATGATTGCATAGTGTGCCAGTCTCTCAGTACAGGAAATCCAGTTTTCAACTGAGCTAGAACAAAATTTTGAATTCTTCAAAAAAAGGGATTTTAATCCTTTTTTTTTTTTCAGTCTCTATGGTATGTTACTGTTCTAAGTCTGCAGCCTGCCATTTTCACTTCACTGTACTTTTGGTTTGGGACCTATAGTAACCCCAGAGAACACGAAGAATCCTATCCATTCTGGATTCCAAAGAGCCACATTTATTAACTACATTCAAGTACAGAAACTTATATTTAGTTGGGCCTTGATCAGACAGGAGGTTTTCCAGTATAGCTGTCAAATAATGAGGACATGGTCAAGTTAACACCTATGTATTGCAAAAAATCCAAAGGCAGGTTATTGACATCCAAATAACTTTTTGAGATGCTGTTAGTCACTGATAAGTGACATCAGCTTGTAGATAAGACCTTCTTCTTTGAGATTCAGATTAGCTCAAATAAAATTTTCTAGTGCAAAACTGTCACCTAGTATGCTCAAGCATCATCCTAATAAACTCCAGCTGACCAGCTCTCTAAAGCCTTGGAAAGTTTAAATGCCCACTCCAATGATATGTTTGGGCCGACAGTTTTGCTTGTATGTTTGTATGTGTGCACTTTTATGTGTGTATGTGGGTATAACATTCACCCGCAGCTGTGGAACAGTGGGACCCCACTGCAGCTGGACACTAAAATATCTTTGGGAGGTATTACTAATGGAGTAAGCAAAAGGGGAGGGGCAAGGGCATTCCCATATTAACAAGTAAGCATTAAAGAAAAGCAGCATTGTTCTTCTGTTCAGTGCAAGAGAAGGACGGCAATTCAATCTACTGTTTGTGTAAGGGGAAGAGTAGGGTGACACATATCTGGGAATACAAGTGGGAGGTGCAATAGAGAAGAGTACAATGGAAGCAGAGGACATCTGTGGAATGGAAAGTGGTATCAAAGACAGACAACTTACTGAGTGCTTGTGGTGTCATTTCACCATTATTTATTCCTAAGTAGCTCACATCTTATTCAAGCATTTGGTTGAGAGTGTTATAGGTAAGACAGTATGCTTTCAAGCTGCCTGTGAATTCGTGTGACAAAATACAGAAGAGTATTTCCAAAGGAAACAAAATAAAGTAGAATGCATCTTGTAATCTATACCCTAAAGGCAAAGAGAGCCACAAAGACAACATTATGTTGGTGTTTCCTCTTTCAATAAAAGGTGAGGTGTCCGGAACTAATAAATATGCTGATGGAAAATGAAACGAGTATACAGGAAAAAATCTATCTTCTAATGACAGAAGTGTGGTAGGGATTTCTAAAACCAGTCAGAAAGAAGTATCCCTACGTCTAAGAACAATAACATTTACAAGTTTTTATCATTCTCCTGAACACACATTTGATGGCACTTAGCAGTTGTAGAACATATAATTGTGTTTGTCCAATGTAAAAGATGTTCTTAATCTGCATTTAATGTCTCTATATGCATGCATAGAAGACAAGGACACTTGACAGGCATAGGCTGACAAGAAAGTCGGAAAACTCTCACAGCTAAAAGAAGCTTAAAGATCTCTAGTCAACAACCCTTCCTTCCAAGAAAAAGTTTAACACACTGACTGAATGTCAAGATACAATTTATTACTAAGCTTATAGAGCTGTCTCATGTCACTTGAGAAAGTCCACATCCTTTTGCGTAGAAAATGGTCTACTGATGTATCGAAAATACAAAGAGTTGGTCTTGTTGCTCTTGTGCAAATAAACCATGTAGCACATCTAAAGCAGTTCCAGTACTATTCTGAAGAGTTAAACTTCTTCCTCATGCACTGAAGACTGGTGCATTTACACACATCTGGGATTCTAGTTCTTTGCAGGTTGTATAGCTGTACCTCTCTCTTAGCACAATGATCAAGACTTTTACCTGAGGGAGACTGAAGGACAAGGCACACATAGGGATTTGAACCACAGTGCCAAACTGAAAAGTCAAGTATTATCACCGTATTGAGCCCATGAAGTAGTCTGAAAAAGAAAGGTTGTTAAATATTATTTGAATATTGAAGCAAGTCAACTTAAACATATACAAGAGCCTGTCTGAAAGTGATGAAAGCTGGAATCAGGAACTGGCTGCAAAAAATCTCTGTCATCCACTGGTCACTGCAATAACAAGTTCTTTACAGGGTGGATACTGGGCAAAGGAACAGAAACTTTTACGATTCCTGCTGGTTTTGTACATAGAGATAATTGTGTTAGGAGCTGTACAAACACAAGGCAGGTAGTGTCTATTGAACTTCATTTTATGTATGTGCATACATGGAGATATATGCTTATACATATGCATTTCTGTATGTGAATGATAACACAGCACAGCTGAAGACCAAACAAAAGGGAATCACAAGGTAATGAGATATACATGTTAAATGAAATAAGCTGTTTAAGACACTCACACCAGCTCTTTAGCTGTTGATAGTTTTCTTTGTTACCTAACCTAAATATAAATGTTCTAATATGGCAATGATGTCATATATAGCATACTGTAGAAGTCCACATCTGAAAGAAGATTACATATTCCTTGTCCAGTAGAATCTGAAAATAACCTCATCCCTGTTATGAGAAGATGAGGTGACTTCTCTGCATGGATCATATAAAAATATGGCTGATATTAACATACAGGCTTGTCCATTATCTCATATTTCTTCTAACATCATTGTTCTTTAGTCCTGTTTAGCAAAATGCAAGCCAGTTTCCTATCTGCTGCCTTGTATCTGCTGTCAAGCACTACTCTCCTTACAGAGATTTGAAAATGAATGCATAAAAGAAGCTGTGTCATAATTCGACTCTGTCACATAATAGGGCAAAAGTGGTACGTGCCATCAAGGACGGGGAAATTTTCTGTGTGCTGTTTTGCACACTGCATTAATTCAACTAATTGAATTTTCAGAGTTTTCTTATGCTAACAGAGAAACGTGAAAACACACTGCCTAATGAATAGAAAGACTGCACACATTTTAGCAATTCATTGACTTTTACAATTCATATTAAATTTATTTCAAATTTTAAAGTGAAAACCTTTTAAGCAACTAAAAATATTTAAGGCATTTTTTTTATAAAACCAGTTTCAGCAATGTAAAAAAAGTTAACAGGAGTTTTTGGGTTTCAGCTGCTATTTGTTGTACCACAGCAAACAATTCAAGGTAAATGAATGACCTAGATAACTAAATCAGTGCTAGTTATTAAGAAAACAAAGAACAAAGGAGTGCAGGCTAGAAGGGAAAGGGAGGCTGAAACAAAGGAAAGAAAGAGAAAATAATTTTTAAAAAGAAGGAATAACTGCCAACTAAATGTTGCATTGTGTGTATTAGCTACATTCTACTTTTTACAGTGTTTTATCTTTTTATCTGTCTTATCAGTGCATGAGTCACTTTACTCAAACCTTTGTTTTCAGATGTCCTTAACTTTATCTTGCTTTTGTCCTGAAACTGGAATGCTACTATTCCACGTGACAAGGTTTCTGTTTATGTGATAGTCTATAACTTGGCTGTGGGCAATTTTTGTCCTTCTAATTTAAAAATATTATTTTCCTTGTACCCTTGTCATCCTGAGGCATTTGGTTTAGTTGTATGGTTAAAGTTGTCATTCACCTCTGAATCAAAGATCAGCGAGAAAGCAAAGTACTTCCTGAATTTACTTCACAGGCAAAGATGACAGTAAGGGAAGCATCAGTCAGAGACAACATTTGTATCCACGCCTATCATAAAAAAATATCTTTACATAACTAGAAAAAAGTAGGTCCTTCAGTAGAGTTGGCTGAATAATTAATTGTGAATAAATTATCCAGGGGAAGTACTCCCCTCACATTTCTTTTTGATTGTTTTTAAGTGGCTTGTGAATAAACCTTTTCTTCTGTTAATATATTCCTTATTTAGAAATGTTCACCAGAGTCTTTGTGAAAATCAAAGATGCTTGTGAAAAGGTATTTTGTAGTTATGTCAGCATTCTGGGTCATACAGGTCAGTGTCCTGTAGTTTCAGTGGTCACTGTAAGAAAATTAGAGTAGAAGGAAACAGCATATTCTTCTCATTAAGGTTCTTCTCTTAGTAAACTCTTATAGACTGTGAAAGCCAATGATTTTCAAACTTCTGTGAGGGAAATTGCATCAAAGTTTCTTTGCAAAAGAGTTTGTATATTAATTTGCTATGAATGTGCCAAGTTACTTGTGATACCCTGTGGCTATGATTTCTTCTGTTGAATTCCACCACAGTAAGCAACCTTGTTTTTCCTGTTAAATTTACTATCTGGACCATTTTTCTGTTGTGGACAGTCATACCATATTCATACCTGTCATGACGGTCATTCAGTCGTGCTGTCATACAAACACAAGATGAGAGGAGTCATCAAGAGATCATCTAGAATATCTCCAATATCAGATGTATCTGCATGACTCCTAGCAGCTGTAGATCTAATCTATTTTTAAAATCTTCCAGTGATGGAGACTCCACAGTCTTCCTAAGTCAAGCTGTTCTTTAGCATTACAAAGTTGTTCTTGACATCTAATTTCCGTCTCTCTTACTGTTAAGTCCATTCATTCTCATCTTTTGACAGTGGGCATAGTGAGCTGATTATTGCCTTTTTCTTTTCTGAAACTTTTTACATACTCCAGTCTTCATCCTTTCAGTGTTCCTTAACTTAAACAGCTTGAATCTTTCATTCTTTTTTTATCAATCATCTTTTTATATCTCTCATCTTTCACTGTTTACTGTTCCCTGTTCTCTCTGTAATGAGGTTCATGAAGTATGTTGACCAGAGCTGGACAGAGTACTCCCACTAAGCCCCTACAAAGTGGTGTAAAGCTGAAAGATTTGCTCATATTTTTTGCAAGCTGTATTCCCCGTATGCATCTCAGTGTGATGTTTGCCATCTTCAGAACAGTATGGTATTTTTGATCACGTTCACACTGCAGTCTAGTCTATCCCTTGGATCTCCTTCCAATAACTGCTATCTAGCCAGCTGTTCCCCACCCTGTGTTTGAGAAGTTGATTACCCCTGCCTGTTTGTAATACCTCACACTTGTCCCTGTTGGATTTGGCCCAGTTTTCCAAGACCATTTCTCTAATTTACAGTGATTATGCTAAATACTAGGTCTGTTTTCTATATATTTCGCACACTCCCAGTTTCATTTCACATGCAGATTTAATAATCTGTTGGGGGATGTGTTTGCTTGTGTGTTTTTTTGATTTTTTCATTACCTCTCTGTTCTGTTATACTTATCATTAATTATGTATATTGAAAGGGTTTATAATCTGGACAGACCTTTTATAGAAATCTGTGAATCTTCTGTTTGGGCCTCTTTTATAAACAAGGAATTCATAGAATATTTAGTCTCCTTTTTAGTCCCTCCTCAAGTGGAAGCATTCAAAGAAAAATAAATTTAGTATCATCTTACATAGAAACTATGAGTGTGTTCAACTTCTGTGACACATTTTCAGCTCTACGGGATCCCTTGTTTGGGAGGTGGTATGCTGTAAAGAACACTGTAGATATGTTTGTGTAATAAATTTAGATGCCAAGTAAACCAGCTTCCTGTTTTAATCTTAATCCTACTTCTCCTAAAAAATGTTAACATGTATTAATATTTGTGCATCATGCAGTGCAATATTGATGTTATTAGAGAACTACCATAATGATTTTTAGTTGATAATAAGTCATTTAGATCTCCATTTACTCAGTTAAGTCACTGGAAGGTGTTTACTATGCTGTCTGCTGCTGTTCTTGAGTCTCTCTGGTTAGTCAAATTCCAAGCTACTGCAAGAGACAGCTACAAAGCTCAGAGAGCTTTCACTGATCTTACAGTCTAAAAAATTGTACTTCTGCTAAAAATCTCAAATAAAACCTGTCTTTCTCCCCCTTTCTCACATAATCAGTCATAGTTTATTACAACATTTGGACTATTTTTAAAGAGTGAAATAATAAAAACTAATATTGTGTAACAACAAAGAAAAGACAATGATCAAGTTAGTTTTCCTAATATGATAAAAGAACCTCCCAATATTTCTAAAAGAAAGAAATCATCTTCAAGTTCAGTCAAACGATCCTGTCAGCCTAAATTTGCATTTAGAATTAGGTTTTATTTATTGATTTTCCTTCTGGCAAATTCTGTTTGGAACTTTTCCTGAAGGTTGTAAGCTGATATGGTGTGTATCATGCATGGGAAACATAAATGCATGCTATATACAGCAGCATCTGCTGTGATGTATAGTCATTGAGGTGCGGAGAGGGATGTAATTTCATATATGTGTATACATTTTATTATGTTCTTATTAACAGCATTTTATTCATTATTATTAATAATGTTATTTTTATGTCTTCGTTAAAACTGTTTTAGCTTTAGTTTCCAACCTACAAGCCTTTTCCTCTCATCTCCCTTTCCCTAGAGGTTGGGGAGAAGGGAATTGAGAGCCCAGCTGCTTGGTTTTATCTGTCAAATTGGGCTGGGCTGGGGCTAGACCATGACAGGATTAGGTACTACATTCTGGACAAACTGGGACACATAACCAGATTCCCCAAATTAGCAAAGGTTTTGTTTATGAGTATTTGGTCAAACTTAGTACTATCGTTGCAGAGCTTATATGATAGGTAATTAATGTTCATTACAAAAAAACCACAAAAACTCGTTGAACTACGTGAAAGGTATAACCTCTCTACATTGACTTTTCCAAACAATCTGTATACCTATAAATGTTTGCATCTTCTGTCTTTTTATTCGATAAACTTCATATTAAATTTCTGTATCTTCTGAATAACTGAAATTATGTTTGGTTCTTTTTTCCAGCCAATGGTGCTCTGAAACTAGGAGTATGGATACAGAGTGTCTTGTCAGAAAAGTTGCTAAACTGTTTTTATGTGTTTCTGTTGGTGCCTCCTGCTTTGCTCTGTCAGCTTTTTATAAAACGTGTCTGAGGAAATCAGTAAGTTTGCTTTCATTCAGGGAAGGTTAAAGCTAATTCTCTACTTTTCTTTCCTTCTGTTTTTCAAAATCCCTTTCTTTAAGTATTTGCTCCCCTGGGAAAAAGCTTTTGATATGATATCTCAAAGAGATAAACATCCTTACTGTGACTGTTCCAGTGTTTACACTGGGAAGTTATTCATGTTCAAAGAAGAAAGAGGTTGCAGTGCTACAACTCGCATTACCTGGCTGCTCAATATCATACCATCTCCTGTATCTGGATTTTTTTGGCCATGACCAACACAATGATTGGCAGGACAAGATGAAAAGTTCATTTATCTTGATATACTGTCTCTTGCTGCCATCAGGCCTTTCACACTAGTATCTTCTATATTTGCCAACATAGATACTGTATCTCATCTAGCTAATTCACTTGCTGTAGTTTCCATGAATATGTAAGAGAAAATTAGTATATTCTGCATTGAATGGCAGCTTTTCAAATAGCCTGTAAGTGTGAGACTCATCTCATTAAGCATAGATGTTTACCATGGAACTATCTACATCTAAGTTAATAACTTTAGCCTCTCTTTACACTTAGTGGACAGTGGTTCTCAGTACCTGGTATAAGCAACCTGAAGTTGGAAATATGAATATTTCTGAGTAAATCACTTTTTATAAACCCTGTAAGCACGGTCTGACTTTTAAGGAGAAAGATAGGCAAATGTCATAACATGGCATTGCCAAATGCAGTACACTTCAGGGGTAGTTCTAAGCATAAGTGTACCTGAAGATGAAGAATTCTGTGTATGAAATTTATGCACATTGTTAAAACTAAGCTCCTGTCTGAGTAAATTCCATCAACACACTTGTATTGATTTTTTTTTTAAAAAGAGTTCATTAAGTGCAAAATGTTACATCAGTTTTAGCCGCATTTATTACTTTTAGGTAGACTAGTTTTATTTTATAAAACAAATTAAATGACTGCACTCTGGTTTATCTGTCCACACTTTATTTGTAATGATTTCTAAATCATGTGACCATATATTTCATTAAATTCAATGGGAGTGTTTGTTCATGTCTATTAATCCACCTTAGTCCCCAAAGAATAAGTGATTTTATTTTAAATATGGCAATATAAAATCATAATTGTTACTGTTTTTAAAAGAAAATCTCTGTATAGAAGATTACGTAGAAGATTATTGATCATTAGAGAAGTCATCTTACTTTTGCTCTACAAAATTTTTCAATGTTAGTCTTTCTTACATGTGCTGTTGTGCACCACCTTCCTACTCCATTGGCAGTGACATTGGTTTAAATGCCCTGTTTCAGAATCACATTGCAATAATATTTTAAAGCATTTATTTCAAGACTTATTGATTATGACGCTAATAGGTCACATGGCTCTGGTGAACAGTTTGGAAGGATTTCTTCTTACAAGTGCAACTTTTTAGAGGTCATATTTAGCTTTTCAGAATGGAAACCATAATTTAGTTGCTTTTTCACAAAATAAAGAAATTAGAACAATGATGTTGTAGAAATCTTTGCATTTCTATGATTGGTAATCACACGTGATCTGTGTCGATGTTGCTGATCCTGTTATCTTCCATTTGACTTAAATTTGGCCCTGCTACTTCCTCACCAAGCTCTATGGGGCTGGTTGTCAAGTGACCCGTTACTGAGAAGCAGGTAAAACCAAGCTTATTCTGAGACTATTCTGCCATCATGCGCACTACTTACAACAGGAGAACTCAAAATAATTTTTAACATGGATTCAAAGCCTCGAATCCTGTGTTCAGTTCTGGGCCCCTCGCTACAAGAAGGATGTTGAGGCTCTGGAGCGTATCCAGAGAAGAGCAACGAATCTGGTGAAGGGGGTGGAGAACAAGTCTTAAGAGGAGTGGCCGAGGGCACTGGGGTTGTTTAGCCTGGAGAAGAGGAGACTGAGGGGAAACCTTGTTGCTCTCTACAACTACCTTAAAGGAGGTTGTAGAGAGGAGGGAGCTGGCCTCTTCTCCCAAGTGACAGGGGACAAGACAAGGGGGAATGGCCTCAAGCTGCACCAGGGGAGGTTCAGGCTGGACATCAGGAAAAAAAATTCACAGAAGGGATCACTGGGCACTGGAACAGGCTGCCCAGGGAGGTGGTTGAATGGAGGTATTTACCCTGCAGGTATTTAAAAGACAGGTGGATGAGGTGCTCAGGGGCATGGTTTAGTGGTTGATAGGAATGATTGGACTAGATGATCCTGGAGGTCTTTTCCAACCTAGTGATTCTGTTATACTGAAATAAAAACAGCTCTATTAATCTCAAATGAAGTGAGTGGTGTGAAAGGAGAATCTCAATGCTTGTGATTCTGGAACCATGACCAAATACACTATAACCAGTAGCAGAGGCTCCAGAACCATTGAGTGTTCTATCAGTAATAACTTATTTTTAGAAATCTCAGTATGTGTGAGGTACTAATAGACTTGATTTATCCTAAGAACTTCAGAATGACTTGGCATTACTTTATCCATCATTGGAACCAAACACTGCATTTTATCAACGATTGAAGAACTGTTTTGAAAATACTTCTCAGTATAGTGTACACACGAATCAAACTAAATTATAAAAATTTAAGAAGTTATTTTAAAATACAGGAATGCCGTTTCTAATAAACCTTCTTCAGGTAAATTTACTTTGGACACCAAATCAAGGATATTCAGGTTTAACTCTGTTGTTAAATTCTTCCTTGCTTTTCAACATCTATAAGATATGTCAAAACATTTCACTGTGATTTTAAGGAAGAATCAGATCAAAAAGATGCTGCCATTACACAATTCCCTCCATCTCTTTATCAAATGTATTTGCGACAGGATTTAATGGGTTTTGGATCATCAAATTCCCTAGTAAACACTGATATAAAGTGAAGCAAACACTGGATACTGATGTGAGCTATCGCTCACCAACATGGTATCTATGCACTAAAATCATAGCTTTCTATCTGTTATATGTCTATCTCCTCATGGCTATAAGCAAAAAGAAACAGAATTGTAAAGATAAATGTTTCTAAGCTGGATAATTCATGAACAATCAAAAGAATTGAAAAAAATTTACTGGCATGGAAGTGACAGAAAGGGTGAAATTGTGAAGGCATCAGCTTCACCGTGAAGTCATCAACTCTGAGTGAGACTATCCTTGATGGAAACCATTATATATGACGGCTTTTATTTTAAAAGAATAATCAATATGTTTATCCGTGATAAGAAACTTACCTACAGATGTACATCTTTTAATATACTGATTGTAGCAGGCAACTTTTTCTAAATTAAGAATTTAGTGCAGAAAGGAGTATAGTAATAAATAAAATCCATCTTGGTCTACCTTAAAATCTAATAAGCTTGCTTCATAAAAGTAAGGGTTCTATGGGATGCTCCTTCAAATTACAAATAATGTATGCTGGCACACCATGTAATCTCAATGGTAACATGTTTGTTTACTATTCCTTTTTAGTAAAAAATCCCCAAATGCAAAGAAATTTCTGACACTATCCAGTTAATGTAAATGCATAATCTTGCAAGAGTGTCATCTTCCAAAATGCTCTAGTATTTAATCCACTCTGCCAGTTCAGTCATTTTTATGGAAATGCAGCATAGCTGATTTTCACAGCATCACTAAATTATATTTTACTTTGAATCTTAAATATCATTGAGTAAATATATTAAAAGGAATGCCTTGTGCTTGCTAATTGAGCAATCAAAAATGGAATAAATGGTGTGTCCAGCTAGGCATATTATTTCTTTGTTTTCTAATCCTTTTGTTGTGCTTCATTTTGTAAGTCCTCCGTACGGCTGAATAGAAAATGTTATCAATAAAGGCGAGCCATTAATCCACCCATGACAAAAATTAAGATATATTTGTCCTTTAAGGCTGACTGCCTCTGTTCTGTTCAGCTATGGAGGTCAATAACCTGTAAGTGTTTAATGAATATTGCTATAATGTTACTTTCATTATTGAATTAGAGATGGCTTTGAAGAAGACATAAGGGTTTGATCTGTTTTGTTTTATATTTATTAAACTTTAGAAAATGTATGAGTTACATTTCTTCAGTTAACATTTTGAAAGAACATTAATATATACATAAGATTTACATAAGAAAAAACAGTTTAAATTAATAATAAATAACAGTCTTTCTGTCTGCTAATGAAGACATTTTTACTTTTGTGAATCCTAGCAAATCTGAACTAGATTTATCACTGTAGACTATTTCACAGTCCTGGGATTAAATTATTACTGTGTAATATTATATAAATATTTTATATATTCATTTTGTAGTGTTAGTTAGTCTTTATTATCAGCAGAGTAAGAAAACGGAAGGGCCAATTAAAATCACAAAGATGTCACTGGTAACAGAATAAGAAAATTTCACATTTAAGGTCCAAGAAAATTATCTTAGTGCTAGATATAGATGATTTGTTCCTCAAAGCACTTAATGAAATCTTAGAAAACCATGAACCAAGCTGTATCCAACTAGCATAAGTTCAGTGATCATGACTAAGAACAGATTTACCTCTATCCGTAACACTTTTACAGTGGGAGAAAGAAACTACCTTCATTAGCACTTATTTAAATATACTAAACAACACATGAAAGAATTTTTCCAGCCCTCAAATAGCTACTCAAATTGTAATGAAAGATCAAAATCTGGTCTCTGAATTTGTCCTAGGTATTTAGGCAGCTATATATTTCTCAAGTTCCAATAAAGAATGAAAAGGAAGAGTTATCCTTTCTTCTGTCTCAATAAGAATATGGATTTTGTAGGAATAAGTTATATAGTAGTATAGATAGTTTCTTACAGGAAAACTGACTACGTGGGAGATTTCTAGATGAACTCTGACGTTTTCCAGTTTTCCTAGCAAATCCAACGTGGAACCAAGTTTCTTAGAAACATAAGTTGTACAATCCAACTCTGTCAAAAGCCTTCTCATCTGCTGAACCAACGATTATATAATAATTTAATAGCACTATGAGGACATATAGAAATCTAAACTATATTTTAAAACCTCCTGTACTGTCATTAGTTCATGTGCAAGACTGCTTAGAGCAGGCAGCATCACAGTAGGGCATGCTGAATAGATGCATAAAAGAATAATCTTTATGGATTATACATATTTTTAAACCAAGTATGTACAGTCAAAAATTCTTTTGTATTTTGGAAAATCTTGCGATTGGCCTTATTTTTATAATTTTATTTTATTCTGCAGAAGTATATAAAAAACAGCTTAGCATAACTCATGGACCACATAAGTATCTGTGTTGGAGCTATTACTATCTTGCGCGACTTAGCAGTTGTTTCTGTTACTATATTTTTCTTATATGGCAGTTTCATGGTTATGCTAGTGTTTAATAGGTTTTTTTCCTTGAATTTAAGTTAAGCATGTGAAAATGTTACTCTCCAACATGATTCAAACTATCCTGAGATAAATATGCTTTGTAAATAACAGATATACATGCTTCAACTAATGCTATATAAGGAATATGAAGAAGTAAGCAAATTAAATCTCAAGACAAAAAAACACCAAACCAACACCAGGGAACAATAAATTTAGAACTATTCTCTTAGTGATCAGAGTTTATATTATTATTATATTATTATATTTATATATTATTATATGATATTATTATATTTTTTCACAGAAAGGGTCATTGGGCACTGGCAGAGGCTGCCAAGGGAGGTGGTGGAGTCACCATCCTGGAGGTATTTAAAAGACAGGTGGATGAGATACTCAGGGACATGGTTTAGTGTTTGATAGGAATGGTCCAGGAGTTCTTTTCCAAAGTAGTGATTCCGTGATTCTGCGATATATACTAACATATCATACCTGCCCTTCAAATGCTATTACAAACACTTTCTGCAGAGAAAGAACAGAAAGGACAAATTGAGTGGAAGGTCTCAGATATTGTGCTTGAACATTTTCATAACAATTCTCCTGTTGACCATTAGATGTGAGTAATCTGAGTTAGAAAAAATATAGATGAGTATGTATTTCAAATAATGTTACCAAACTGCTAAAAAATTAATGTGGATTTCAAATTTTTGTGCATGTGTGTGGAAGGACAATAATTGCAAGCCACTTGCTCAGCTCTATGACAGATCACCAATCTACTCTTTGTGCAGACTTGTCTTTTAGAAATTGCTATTTTATTTAGTAGAATGTTTTCTAGCTGTTATGGTTGCAAAGAAAAATATTTGTGATGTGAAAATGGTATTAAATGGAGCAGTGTCCTATTTCCTGACATAATGCCAAGTGAGATCCATTCATCAAAGGTGGCTATTAACCTTTATACCTAGAGCCTTACTTGTCAATATCCATAACTTTCATTCCAATGATCATTTTATCAGAAAAATCTGATTCGTCTAGTCCCTCATTCCAGCTGCCAATCACATCTACCAAAAAACATCTAGCTTTCCTGAGAGCCCTCTTAATGCTGTATGTCGTAAACATAATGATCTTGAATATACAAAACCGTGGAAGAGTATAATTTAAACTGAACAGAATAATAAGGTAAGTAACACTGCTTCTATTTTTGCTTGATACTGATATTGCTATTTACATTGCTATGAATTACTTTCATATATGATTAGTCAAACTCTTCTATTCTTCAGTTAACAGATTCTACTGAAGTATTTCAGATCGACATTTTATGATGCCATATAACTCAAAATCTTCCACCCACATATAAGTCCAGGTTCCTACAGCTTACAGATAGAGTTGTGGTTTATATCTAAACATGCAAGCAACTTCTACTGTGGGAAAGTAGCATTACTCTTTTTTAATGTGTCTAGTCACATCTTTTACTGCCATATTTCTTCAGTGTGTGGGCTTGTTTTCTTTTTAGATACAAGTTTCTCAGTAATTCCAATTGTCTTTCTGACATATTTTATTTGGTCCTACGACTCCTTAAACTTTCTCAGTTCATGGGGTTGAATTATACTTGCTGTAACTTAAGAAAAGAGATTTAGATCCAGATTCAGATATTGAAATTTAGGTGTATATTCATAGACTGGTTTCCTATTTTGGTTCCTGGAAAGCTGGATCTCTGATTGATTATGTTTACGTTTCTAAATCCATTTCAAATAACCTGTGGTATCCAAGATACTTACATGGTAGATATGATTCAGGACCTACACGTGTAATATAGTGATATTAAAACTGACGCTCTTCTGCACTTGATGCTCTTCTGCTGCACACCACAAAGGGTATACTGAGATAGGTACTGTTTGACTTAAGCACTGGAGTCAGAAAGCAATTTGACTACATGAAATCAGACATCTAGTATAGGAGCAGAAAAAAGCTCTTTAGGTCCTGCTGGCTGTATTGACCAGCTCTCCACTGACTATAGGGAATGTTTAAGACATAAGCACATCTACAAATTGCATATACATACACAAAGTGTTGTCACCTATGCTGCCTGCTTTGTTCTTCTGCAGACTCTTCTCCCAATGTCATACGCATGATATTTTTTTACATAACCTTTCCTTCTCCTGATAAATAATCTTTTGGATCTACCTTTTCCTCACATTTATTTATAATAAACCTAAATATTGATTTTCTTCTGTCTCCATCTATTTTCTTCTAATTTTCTGTTGTTTATACCCTTCCTACACAAATTACCTTAGGTGTGATCCACTTTTACAGTGTAGATACCAACTCTAGAGATCCAACTTTGCCCCGCTTTATAGTCAGTCAATGTAGGAAGGCAGGTGCTTTTAAAAGGTGGTTCATTAGACTTGCTTTAGCAAGTAACCCTAAGATGACAATAAGTCTGCTTCCAAATATGTATTCTTCTCCACTGAATACTGTTTAGGAAAATTCTTTGTAAATACAACATCACACAACACAAAATAATACAGCTTTGTGAATGCAACATAAGAGTGCAAGTTGAACAAGTTCTGTAGTTAGGGATTTTCCCTGTTTTACCAATATTATTTACTTCTCAAATCACAGGTGAGCAATCTATTTCTAATTTAATGACAATTTTCTAGTAACACATCTACCAATATTTTACACGCACACATATCACATTGCTTGACTTACTAACTTTTTAAAACATTGAAAAACATAAAAAGAAGCTCTTGCGTGTTGCTTTTGTGTATTTTGCTGTTTGTTTTGGCATACCAAACAACAGAGGAGCCCAAGGAAAGCTCACTCATCCTTTGTAAACTTGCCATTTTGCTGCCAATACTTGATCTCCAATCTTACATTTTGTTTATTTTGTTTGTAGTGAATTATCATTATGGCATTCTGCCTTTTGAGCAGACTTTGTTGATATAAAAATGTGCTCTGATCTGGCCAAGTGAAAAATATGTAATGTCTTCTAACAATGATTCCAGTGAGAGTTCTTTTAGGATACTTTTTAAAAATAATAAGACGTCATAACTCCAAATCAATGAATATACAGCAGTGTGGCCAGCAGTTGATAAGAATGAAAACCAGTTCTTGATCAGCTCTCGATTGTGATTTTTGAAGAGACCCAAGCAACTCACACTACAAGACTTGTAGTTTGCTTAATGGACTACAAGTGGGAAAATCTCAGCTAATATAATGAGTAGTTCTAATAGTGCAGAAAACATAGAAAAAAACATAAAAATTGTGTGCAGAAGAAAGAGATTGCAAAAAATACACTAAAAGCAGTGAAATTTTTCAACACAGCTAGTAAGGTGTATCAGTAATTCCACCTGTATATAATGTACAATTGAGAATTCAACAAGTAGTATGAAAAAGAAAATGTCCCAAATTAATTTTAGTGTGTTTGAATCCATACTGCAATTTGTAGTGATGGCTCTATTTACACAATTCAGGGTAGACATGTCATGGAATGTATTAATTTAGTTTCTTATTCAATGTAATAATTCAGTATTCTTTCAGGTTCTATTACTTCAAGGAGTTTGAGTTTGATACAATCTGTTCACAATTCAGGCTTCTTGTCACACGCTCTGGATAAAGCGCAACCAGTGAACATTAGTGCTGCATAACCTGGAAACAACCCTCAGATTAAGGGAAGGAAATGTCTTTTCTGTCTTTCCCTCTTACTGACTTCATGCTCCAGATTTTCTTGTCTCATCTCCTTGGTAATGCACAATGGCGCAGGGAGGTAATGGCAGGTGCTGTCAAGATTGTTGCTCCAGTCCCAAAAGAGGATGAAATTACTCTCTATATCATACCTAAGGTTACAGATAGCTGTAATGATATAGAGAAAAAGTCCAAAAAAAAAAAAAAAGGCATTCCCAAGACCTTTACATGCATCCCTATGCAATCTGCTATTGCAGATCACTGATTTAGAGATAAACTACATATTTTTAAGGATAGCAGGAAGGTCTGATTCTAGTGGCTTATCAGAAAATAAACTGCTTTAATTTAAATTCTTGCTCTTGCATTTAGGACAATATCTGTCTGTCAGCAATTGCTCAGATACTTGTATGGGGAGCAAATAATTTCATATTTACTACCCGTGAGATCAGTGTGTGTTTGTGTATGCATATTCTTCTGTATCATCTGGCACCAACTGATCTCCATGGAATGACCAGTTAAGCCAGGCAGTAGAGAGGCTAAACCAGGTATAAGAACCCCTGAGGGCCAGTATTGTGTAAGGCCTTAATTAATGATCAGGATGACAGTCCAGAATGCACCTTCAGCAAGTCTGCAGATACAAAACTGGGAGGAGTGGATGATATACCAGGTGGCTGTGCTGCCATTCAGAGGCACATCAAGAATGGAGAAATGGACTGACGGGTACCTCATGAAGTTCAGCAGAGTAAAATGACCATTCTTGTATCTGGGAAGGAATAACCTCAGTCACCAGTACATGCTGGGGGATGAGTGGCTTGAAAGCAGTTCTACAGAAAAAAGGCTGACATCGTGCTCTTGCGGCAAAGAAGGCCAACTGCCTCCTATGCTGTGTTAGGAAAAGCATCACCTGAAAGTTGAGGGAAGTAATCATTTTTCTCTGCTCAGTGCTGGTGAGACATATCTGGAGTGCTGGGTCCAGGTCTGAACTCTGCACTACAAGAAAGACATGGAGATACTAAAGCCATTCCAGCAAAGCACCAGAAAAGTGATTAAGGGACTGGAGAATCTCTGCCTGAGAAAGCTGGGACTGATCAGCCTGGAGAAGAGAAACATCAGGGGATCTTATACACATGTATAAGTACCTGATGAAGGAGTAAAGACAATGGAGCCAGGCTGTTCTCTGCTCAGTGACCCAAGAGGCAGTGACCACAAACCGATATTCAGGAAAATTCAGAGCCAAACAATAGGAAAGTATTTTCCACTATGAAGACAGTCAGAGACTGGAATAAATTCCTCAGCAAAGTTGTTCGGGTTTTGTCATTGAATATATTCTAAGCTCAAAAGAACGACTTGCTATAGTTGTCTCTGCTTAAGCTGGGCTTGGACTGGACAATTGCTCTCCAGAGGTGCTTCCCAACCTCAGCTATTTTTTGGTTCTGCAATGATACTGATGGTGAGTTTTAATGATAAAACTGGTATCGCTTTCACACTTATTATTATATGTATGTATTATCATTGTCCTAGCCACAAAGAAAAAGAAAGAAATACAGAAAGCAACATAAGACTTATTTTTTCATTCTGAAATACAGGGGTATGCTTCTAAAATTTTTATATGAAAACTTCCGGCCAGAGCAAAAGAAATCTTGTCTGAGATTTTTCATAAATGGTGACCGTAACAAAAAATGATGGGTCTGATTGATTACAATGGGTCTGGTTGGAATGGAATTAGTTTGCTTAGGAGCAGCCTGTATGGTGCTGTGTTCTATTTTTGTGATAAAAAACCCCGTGATATCACTTCAGTGTTTTCGCTGCTTCTGAACAGTGCTTGTACAGTGCTAAGACCTTCTATATATCTCACTCCACTGCCATCCAGGTTGCAGACTTGGGGTGAGCAGGAAGTTGGGAGAGGACAGTTCCAGGACATTTGACCCAAAATGGCTATAGATAATTCCATAGCATATAATGTCTGGACATTACTTAGCTGATGGGAAGTGGTGAGTGATTGTCTTTGCATCACTATCTTTGTATTCTCCTCCTTTCTTTCACCTCTTAATCTGTCTTTATCTCAATCCACCAGTTTTTCTTGATCTTTGCCTTCCAATTCCCTCCCCTGTACTGCTGGGGGAAAGTGAGGGAGCAACCTGTTGGGGGCCTACCTACCGACTGGGTCATCTCAACAATCATTTAGTTGATTGAGATCAAATACAGATATGAACTCACATAGCAATAAAACAAGATTTGAGGCTAAAAACAACTATTGTAAACATGATAGAGCTTGAAATTCTGCTATGTTAAGCAAAGATAGAAATACCATAGAGGTTTCATGCTATATGTGTTTTATAGCTGCTAAAGCATGTTTAGTGCTATAAATGTGCTTGATCTTTCAGATTATTTAGATATCATTCATGAAATTACAGCAGTTCCAGGCTTGGGCTGTTTGAATATCTTATGGTAGTATTCTATTCAATTGACTACGTACAACCTAAAAGTGACAGTATAGCAAAATTTCTTTTCATTTTACTTTACATTTGTGTCTGAGAGACCACAGAGCCATGAATAAAAGGCAGTGAACATGACTTGAGGAAAATTGCTGGAGACAGTCTTCTGCAATCATCTGAGTTTCACAGATACTGCCTAAGACTCATGGGGGGGAAATACTCATTAAACAGGCATGGGACTTACACATTACTTAGCATGAGCAACCTACTTTTTAGCTAGGACTGATTTGTTTCTTTTGGTCCTTTCATGCCTGCACTCCTTGCATCCCCCTAAATAACCTGTTCCCTGAATGGATGTGCAGCTTGGCTTCATGCTCTTCACGTTTATCTTGACCTGATGCCTGAGGTCAAAGGGCTGAGTTGCATTTTTCAGTCACAGACAATTGCAAGTGAGAAGAAGCATATGGGTCAGATTTCAGATTTTGTATCTTACTGCAGAATTTTTTCTGTTTGAACTTTGTAGCTACTCTGTTTTGAAAGTCACATTAAGAATATTTTAATGTAAGAATATTCATTAATGCTATTACATATGTCACATTGCTCTTACATATAGGCCAGACACCAGTGTAAAATATCCTGTTTTATTGAAAGGCTGAACCTGATGCCAGCTTTCTAGGCACGACTAGAAATGAAGACAAAGGTCTCATTTTCAGAAATGACAGAACTATTCTAACCAGATGCAGTTGGAACAAGACTGATTCCCCAGAGGCTACTTTAGCAACCAGCAGTTGAAATTCAAGGCATGTTTTTGGAAATTTGGGTTAGGAGGTACTAACTCCATTTGTCCTTATTTTTATATTTGGAACTATCGCTGAGTAAAATGTATCTAGACTAGTGGTTAAGTGTAGGACTGCTTCCTTGTCAATACTGGTACAGTTTCTTAATCCAACAGCAAAACGCATGCATGCATTGTCTTCTGCACACTGTCCTTAATATAGTAAGTATTCACCACCCTGAACAGTAGTTTGTGTTCAGCTCATGATTTAACAAGCATTAGGCACTTTGCTTAAAATAAGAGTTCAGAGAATAATTTTCCCATTAAAATTAATTTAATATAAACACTTTGTAGCATTTGGATAAATTCATTGTTTTTTCTAACACTTCTGTCTAACTGACTAGACGACATGACACAAATTAAGAAAAGCTATTGCACAAAAGGGCAAATCCACCCACAGGAATTATATTGTCTTTAGTCACCTGTACGTTCACAAGACATTTTTAGATGCTTATGCAGCTCTTATTAGTAAATTTGAAAAATTCAGAACCAAAGAGCTTTTTCTTGGCAAACAGAGAAGTTTTATATTTCACCCTTATAGTCACTCCTACTGTGCTTCCCTCAGTGGTAATGCTGAAATAGTTCTGAACTAGTAAAATAAACCTTTAAAAAGTTTCAAGCAGATTTTCTTGATTTAAAAATGATGATTTATGATTATGCGAACTAGGTTTAATATGCATTAGGAATTCAAATGCTGTTGCAATAATTTTTTAGTAAAAGCTGCTTTTTAGAACTACCTTTGCACATTCTCTCCACAAGCAATAATTCTTCATCTATAGAGTAATTTATTTCTTCTGGTTTTAATATGTTACAGATGAATGGTTGTATGTCTTTCCTGTTAGAGCATTACAAGACAGGCCACTTTTGCATTAGGCTGGTACTACAACAGATACCTGTGGTGCTCTTCATGGTTCATGTGGTACTAATTTAAATGGGAAGTTGCACATATTTCATTGAAACACTTGGTAAAGCCAGCTTTCACAGAAGGGTGCAAATGATGGACTGTTCTCTGTGTGCAGCTGAACTGCTCTAAATGTGTCAGTGAGGGTTATGGATCATTTCATTCACCCATCAGCTCTGGTCCGCTGTGTGTACAAATCACAGCATAGTGTCATCCAACAGAACATTCCTGACAATACTAGAACATTTATAGTACTGCCATTTTTAATAAGAGTTCTGCAACCCTGTTTAAATAGTATTACTTCTTTAACTCTTTAAACTCTGAATTTGAAGTCATTTTTGGTTTCCCTCTCTGTTAGTTGCTGTGTCCCTAGTTTGGAGTCTTTGCTCATTTTTCTCAGTTTCATAGCTGCTGGGAGAGGAAAGAAGAGACACTCAAGGTTAAAGGTAAGTTGCAGCTAGGAACTACACTGGAGAAACTTTCAGTCTCTGTGATATGTTTTTTTTCTGTTTTTTTTTTCTTAGCAGTGATCTTTGGATAATTCAATATCTCCAGAGTATAGAGTCCCTTTAAATATCAAACAGTCCACCTTCATTCTCTGTCAAGAATCGATTGAATTGATGATAAATGTCACACGATTAGTGAACCCTTTGTCTTTCCATTGTTAGGATGAAAAACATTTTTGACAGTTGCAGTATAGTATTTTACCATTACCTAGATCTTACAGCTGAGAAAATAAAGTTGTTGAAATATAAAGGAAACTTTATCAGTAGCTTCATGTCGCAGATGAGAGAAACTGCAGTATAACTATGATTATTGAAAAAGTAAAGGCCCGTATTTGTATTTAAGGAGTGTCCTGCAGTTTTAGCATTTCTTTTGTGTTACTTCTTCTGTGTTAGAATTTATTCTTTCTAATTCTGCATGATAGATTGACAGAATTTACAAGCAGAAATGGTACTGACCAGATATACAAGTATATTCATCCAGGTTTCCCTTTAACCTGTAGCTGACTGTCAAAATCAAGGGTCGCATGCACTCATTTTTTTCCTAAAGAACTGATGATGCAAGGGAGATGTTCACTTTGGTGAAATTAAGGTACTTTATTCATGATATGGAAGTTATAATGTCTTGGTAAACTGAAACTCAGACTTTCAAGTTTCTTCATGGACTACTGGAAAACTCATTATCTATGCTAGTTTTTTAAACTTATATAATTTGAATATCTCCTAGCTGGTCAATTATGGACTTAAAAGTCTGCAGTTAAGAAATATGAGATGTTTTAGTACAAATTTTGACAGCTGGTAACTTCCTGAATCCGTTTACTATGTTATAGCCCATCAGAGAGTGGCTAATTTTGGACCCATGTTACTTCACTTGAACATACCTGATTTCTGAGTTTATACCAAGCACTGCCATTCTGCATATCTGTTTGATACTTGGGGCGTGCTCTAAAAGTAGCACTCTTACACAAAACAAAACAAAACTGAAACCAGCAATATTTCTTTTTTCCAAGGTGGGATTTTTCCTGAATGTGACCAAGCCTGTAAATCCATCTGGGCTGAAGTTAATAACATCGTATACTTCTAACACCATTTTCATCACCTGAAAGCAAAGATCCTGTATTATCACTGGCAACCACTGTACATGTGAGGATATTAACCATTGAACATGAGTTACTTATTACCTTCTAGCTATGGTAGAGAGTACTCTCCCGTGGACCACAATAACAAGTCAACATTTGCATTATTTTTACTCTTTCAGAAAAAAAACCCCTATGCTCATCCAGCATAAACGTATTACCAGTGCCCCCACAAATATAACCAGAGGCCTCATGGGTATTTTTATTATTATTTTCAGTTTATCACTGCTAAACTTTCACTTAGCCTGTTCGCAGAAACTGCATCTTTTCAGTGCTTTTAGGTACCATATTAGAGGCAGTTTGGGGGGGGTCACTCTCCACAGCCACAGAGTGACATCTTTCCTCTTTCTTGTGAAGTGCAATAGCAGCTCAAGAGGTTGATGAAATAGGAAGACGTGAACCAAAAAATTTACCCTCTTTTTAGTTCTGAGATTATGTTGATACTCATGATGATGTTGACTCCTGAATATCCTCAAACATAATTTCTCCTGTAGTAAAATCTATTTACTGCTGTATTCTCAGATTTGATGTCAGGGCCAGGTTCTGCAAGGTTCAAGTAAAATTCCTCATATAATTTTTATATCAGAGATGATTAGCATGCATTTTGTCTGACTTGGGAATATGATGTAATTACTTCTTGCATGTTCTTAATCCAGCAATAGCTCTTGCTTCTAAGCTTTTGATTTTTCTATACATTTAAAGTTAGGTAAACATTCATTTGCTAACATATTTCAAAAAATTAAGTTTGCTGAACCAATAGTTTTGAATTTAGTCTTTTTCTTATGTATATGACAGTAAGTTTTCTCTTCTTGCATTGACTTCAGTGAGAGCAGTGTGAATCACTACATAAATTAACGAAACTCCATCAATGGTACCAGTAAGCCTGTCAACAAAAAATAACTGAAGAATGTGACCATCTTTATGTCTTTGGATCTGTGAGATTATTACTAGGTGTTTTTTAATCTTTATTGGCTGTATCTCTTCTCTCAGAACTAAATGACAAGGATCCACTCATGGCTTTTGCAGACATGCATGCGGTATTACGGAGACATTCCAGTTTCTCCGTAAACAAACATTAACAATACCATTCACCTCCCCTCCCCCATAAGTGAAAAGAAAAGCCATTATACTTTCCCATTTCTGATATTTAAGCTGACAGACAATGGTGATATGTACTGAATATACTATTGAAATTATTTGTGAGATTAAAAACTGTAAATTATTTCATTTCACACGTGTAAATAATGTTTCTTTGTGCCCCTTGATTCAAGACTGTAAGTTTGGGAACAGTCACTTTTTCTTTAAAAAAAACCCATTTGTTATAAATGAGACATGATTTCTTGCCAGAGAAGCTGACAGAGAAAAAAAATATGGTGATGGAGAAGATCCTTTTCATCTGCTTCTGAATGATCACTGTGTGATGCAGCTTCCTAAATTCCCAGGCTAAAAGCCAGCCTCACTACAGAAAAATTACTCATATCCATTTCCCAAATTGAGTAATGGCAAGCAGAGATTCTTGGAATATGTCTATACCCAACAATGAAAGGCTGTGTTAGACCCACTCTGGCTCACACTGAGCAAGCTGGTAAGCTTGTATGGCGAGGATATAAGCATGTGACGCAGAAGCTATAAAGCTACATTAAAGCAGCATAGCCCTGACAGACAGGACTAATAAGCCCATATGCAGTACCTCCTGCTCCAAAGATAACCCACTCCCAAATTGCTTGAGCACGCCAGTATGGGACTTCACACACAGACAGTCTTGTCAAATGATACAGAGGAATTTTATTTTCTTCCCTGGTATCTGCATGGGGAGGCTTATGGCTTCGACTTTAGACTTTAGATCAGTGTAGCTGGATATTTGAAAGGCTGTACAGAGATGGGGCAAATCAAGAAAAACATAAAATTTTGCTGAAGGGGGAAGTTCAGCATAGCTTGCTGGTGCTTCTGCTTCTAAACAGCAGTTTTTTCACTGGGCCCTCCAATTTAGAAATCTTGCCAGGTAACGTTAACTATGATTTTTCCTAAACCAGCTTTTTTGTTTGTTTTCTTCACCCCAGTATGTACCTATGTACTGTGCACCAAGTAATTGACCCATATAAATCTGTAGAGAAACATTTGCCAGCAACATGTGATTGTAAGAAGTTGAACATTGTCTCAAATATGTTGTAGTTATTATTTGACAAGGTATCAGTAATGCAGGTTCTGTTTGACAAAAACAACGATGAGAAATGTGATTAAAACTCTTAAGGACCAGGTCACATTTCCCAAATATTGGTTGCTTAATTGCCACTTACCCGTTGACCAACATGTCTCTAACCATGAACTTTTGATTTCAAGTGGACATTGCAAGTTCCAAATTGATTAGCAAAACATTAAATGAGTTTCCCCTTTCCTGTTATACAAGTATACATTTTTGAGCCCAAGTACATCGTATTCCTATATCTCACACAGTTATGCAACATGCAGGTTAAAATTAGTGGAATTCCTGAGCAATGAGAGAACTGCAAACTCTTTTCCCATTGATATTCCACAAAGGAAATGAACTTGGAAACTAATGTGGTTTGGGGAGGAAACCTGAATAGAGGTCTTAGTGGCGTTCAGTTTTCAGGAGTTGGCATGTTGTTCAGTTTTGTCCAATTATCAATAAATAAGAGGGATTAGCTGCTGGTAATGGTGCAGTGGACAAAAGATGCAGGTCACATGCAGTGAATTCAGAAAAGTGAGAGTGTACTTAGGAAAAAAATCTTTTCTAAATTAGCAATAAAAAGAGATGATTAGGTTAACTGTTTAGTTTCTAAAGCAGATAAATCCTGATGATATGAATTCACTGCTGAATTATACCCTGAGTGATATGTCAAGGTTCATCTAACTTTCATCTTCTTACTACAAAATAATCATTTAGCTCTTCATCTAACTTGCTGCACAAAAAGCTGAGCCTTTGGAAACTGCTGAATACGACCTTGAAAACCAAAGCCAAAAGAAAAGACAAACAGAAGAGAAGTGAAACTTCAACTAGTTAAAATGTAGATTAATGATTTTATAAGTTTAAATGTCACTCTGTGTATTCGCTTGAAATTTGTCCTCAAAGGAAGAGAAAAAATGCTTGAGCCTCTAAATTCAGAATGTGAGCTCTAATGGAAGGTATTCAGTACAGAAAGTATGTTGATTTATGTTATGAACAATTCCATAGCATTTACATTCCCTTTTTCAGTATCAGTTTAAACAGTAAGGTAATCAAAGTCAATTAAGAAAACTTTGGTATTTAGAATTTAGAGATGAAGATACTTTGAGATTGATATTTTATATTGTCCAGAAATCTGAGAAACAGTAGATCAACAATAACTCACACTCACAGATTAATTTGGAGGCTGTAAGCTGGGGATGGAAAAGCACCTCCTAATGTAGTACACTGAACCTAGGTATCCAATAAATCTTTGCCACACTAGTTCTTCAAAAGAAGAGCAGAGAATGATACAGTGAGACATATAAGCACTCAGCAATAGAAATTTTTAGCAAGCAGAACATTATCTAAAATCTGACATTATACATTATACCGTTCACAGATAAAACCTATTGGTCAACACACTCCCTAAAGAATGTTGTACACAAGTGGTTTCTATCCAATTCACTACATCTGAATAATTTGTGGGAGGAGTAAGAAGACAAACTATAGTATTTGCAATGTATTTTCATTTTAAAATGTCAAGTTTTCTGCAAGCTGGCTTTCTGGACAGTTTCAGTTTCTCTTCAGTACATGGAAATTGATATTTCAAGTTCATTTAATGCCCTAGAAAACATGACAGGCACAGAAATGTCCACTGGTAGTTCTGTTGTTAAAAGTAAGCGGTTTAGTCAGCTGCCTCTTAAACATCCTTTCATCCTGCTTGTTTTGAGAGTGCCAGAAATGGAGACACCTGTGCCTGCTTTGTATTTTAGTTTTTGTCAATAAGCAGGAAAAATAGGGAAAAAAAGGCACTGTGTGGCAGCTTGTTCCATAAAGAAAATACAGCCCCAGCAGCTTATAGATATTCTATACACACCTTCTCTGTTACCAGAATAAACATTCAGAGTTTGAAGGCATGGAGCAGATGAATGGCTGGGGTTACTAGAGCACCACTCCATTATTTCTTCCCATGGAACTGACCAGAGCCCCTGCCATTTAAGGGCTGTGCTGCTTCTTAACCTCCAGGAGTTTACCACTTTCCCAGTCAGCTACCATATGGTAATAAACCCATAGCATATAGCAAGGAATGTTGTTCATTTTCTATTAGAGGAGGTTGGAGACACATATTCCGTTTTCTGAACTAAAATACCTGCTGCAGTTGGCTTGTGGATTGTACTTTTCTCAGGTATATGGCCTGGAAAACGGCTGATCTGTGCCAAGTAAGTGATGTTTATCAACTTGCAGCTTTTTATGAACGCAGGGGAGAAAATTGTGTCTAACAGGATTATAAAGACTTGAATCGAATCCAGACAAACTGTTCTTGTTTTCTAATTTGCAAACTTGTAAATACTGTCATAACTTCGAAAGTAGAATAAAGTGTAACTTTCCAAATAAAATTCTATTAAAGTCTGCAAAATTAATTAATGTAATAAATATGCCTGTGCTATACTAGGTGACAAACCTAATGCTATTATGTCTTCCTATTTTCTTCCTGGGTAACTCAGTATATTGGTATTTTAGGGTCTATGTACAGTGCACTCACTTAACTATCAACACCCAAAGTGAACAAAGTTTTAGCAAGACGCAGCAGCGAGTTATAAACAAAAAGTGATCATGGCTGTATTTAGTAAAGTTTGGAGCCAGGATTTTCTACTGCAGTTTTATAGCAGAAGGTAGTATAAATTCCTTATTAAGAGGCTATAATTGCTGAAAGTGCCATACTGTGTTTGTTTTATGAGCTTATTATTTTTTAATAAAGGTGGCAAAAGAGGAGACAACTGAGAAAGGTTAATGACATACATAGTTGTGAACTAAGTCCTCTAGAAAGTCTTCAGACTATGCTTTGTGATGTCAACTAAACTTGTTACTTCTCAGTCATGCTTCACTGGATTGAAGAGATAACTAACTGATTCACTGACCTGGGGAGTGTAGATCCTTGGACTACCTTAAAAGAGTGGATATTCTATGTCTTATGAATCCTATATATTTTAAAGAGGAAGAAATGTCCTTCTTAATGTATGGGTTCAGGATGGCTTAATTACCTTTTGTCTGAGCTTTGGCAATTCAAAGACCTGTCCCTCTTCCATCCTTCCTCTCTGCTTGTCAGTGATTTGATTTCCACTACCTGAAGGGGGCCTACAAGAAAGCTGGGGAGAGACTTTTTACAAAGATGTAGTGATAGAACTAGGGGCAATGGGTATAAACTGGAGAGGGGCAGATTTAGACTAGATATTAGGAGGAAATTCTTCACTATGAGAGTGGTGAGGCACTGGCACAGGTTGCCCAGGGAAACTGTGGAAGCCCCATCACTGGAAGTGTTCAGGGCCAGGTTGGATGGGGCCTTGAGCAACCTGATCCAGTGGGAGGTGTCCCTGCCCATGGCAGGGGAGTGGAATTAGATGATCTTTAAGGTCCCTTCCAACTGAAGCCATTCTATGATTCTATGATTCTAATTTTTTTTTTAATGAATCATGATTGAGACTGCAGCCAAGTTGTTAACATTAGCATTCCTTTTTCTTCCTCTTTTAAGGAGTAGAAATAAAGTTCATCATATTTGCTAATGCAATATTGCTAGTGGGTTTGGGTGCTTTTGTTAGCTGAACATCAGCTAATGGTCCATTCTGTGATGAGTTCTCATTGTGCAATATTTTCTTCCACCACCCCAGCAGGACTCTGCTGAGAACAGCGTAGTACTCATTACAGATAAAGGCCTCCAGATCTGGAGTTGCTATCAAAATCACATTCTGATGGTGTCAATGTGAGACTGTCTCTGTGACCACACTCAGAAATGAGGAAAAGGGAAGATAGCATCGGTCTGCAAAGTCCTATCATTTAGGAGGGTTCAGGGCATAGTTTGGTGACCTACATGTATAAAACAGAAAAAGAGAACAGAGAGCTGAGTCTCTAATGAAAGTTATTTATATTTCAATTCTTGTCTGTATCCTCACTGAGTTAGGATTTCAGTCATACAAAACCCAAATTTTGTTTCCAGTGGCTCCTAAAGTCTTAGTAAATGAGTAAATTCTGATTTCAGTCCACAATCTATATTTCCCAAATATTGTGCTCACTAGTGGGATGCACTTCATGCGGTAGTTTGATTACTCACTTTTTGTTATTTCCCATTCCCAAATGTGCTAAATCTAACCCATAGTTTCACTAGGCTTGCTGTTCCACATTTTACAACATTGATTTTTTGAACTTCTCTCTGACCAACATCGTGGAATAGCACTAAAAACATGGTTCAATATTCATTAAATAAGATAGCTAGTACATTGACAGTATTTTAGTGATTTTGTGATAGTGACACCAATAATCTATGACTACATTTTACCCTGTTCTTGACAACAAATATTGGACTGTATGCCTAAATGGAAGACAGTCCATCGCTTGGCCTTAGCTTCTGCCAGCTATCTCTGCCTGGGGAGGAAAGGAATAGAAACAATTTCTTCCTCTTTGTTGTTGCTAGTGTTGCATTTGAGAAGATACAGATTTTTCAAGTCTAATCCAACCCCCCTCCCTCCTTTTTTTTTTTTCCTACCCTGTTTGGTGATCCAGTATCAGGGCTAAATTTTACCACATTAAGAAATAAATATTAGTTGTCATGCATATCCTTGTAATGGAAGACATTTTCAAACTTAGTTGTCCACAACAGTCTTGGCTATAAGTAGTTACGTTTTATCTTTCTGATAGCTAGACTTTGTGTTTTAATATAGTACATTTCCATTTACTTCTGAAATCTCTGCTTCAAAAAGTGTATGAAAGGAGAAACAAGCAAAGAAAATACATATAAAACAAAACCCAAGGTAACAGACACACTTGTGTTTGTTTCCTTGTGCAACACTGAGATACAGATATGATTTTCTGCTTGTTTAGACAGGGACAAATTCTTTTAGGACAACTTCTCTCTTATACAAAGAAGGCAATGACATCCAAATATATGAGGGGTCTAGTGGAACAGTTAATCTGTTTCTGAGGTAGTATATTAATTCTCATAATTAGAAATGCAGAATATAGTGGTCTGTGCTTTCATTTATTGCTCTTATTCTTTTCTCCTTATAACTGTTTTGTCTGTGTTTATGGATATGCACATGCATTGTCTGACATTCTGCTGTATATTATCTGATCTCTATGTTGCTGAAATGTAAAATGTAAACAGGCAAGCTTAGAGAGTGCAAACAAGACCAACTCAACTAAAATTTGGTGTTCCCGGGCTAAAGTCAAAAATAAGAAGGTTGAAATAAAAAATAACTTCCTAAGGATCTTTTTAATTAAAAAGAACATAAAATTACTTCTTAAAAATTGCCTTCAAAATTCAAAATTTTGAGTTTTCATTAAAGCTGTTTCAATAAAAACAAGGGAGTACTTAAGGTGCCTGAATAGCACTCTACATCCACACTACATTTCATGCATCACCTCACAGATCACCTTTCCCTGAAACCTTCGCACCACCTTTAGGAAACACCTTCCAGCATGTGCATTTCATTTGTAGCAGTACAACTAATGTCACCATACTGTATCTGTATGAAAGATTTGCAGACTGTGGATAAACACACTGAGATTGCTGCTACTTGGTAGGCTGGAAGAGTGTAAGGAAGTACAGAAGACTTCCGAGACCTTTAGGTGGGAGAACCAGCATTCCTCCCCTCATCAGTTAGTTAATCAGAAGAACATAGAGGACTGGTTCTGTGCGACTGCAGCCCAGCTAGAAGTCTCTGTCACAGTAGGGGCTGTGTAGAGCCATCACTGAGGCATGCATGTATAAGACAAAAGACACAAATGAAGTGAAAATGTCAACAAAGCTGAGCAAAAGTTGAGCTTTGAAATTGCTAGCTTCACTCTTGCATATGCATATAGTACAGTTTCTCAGCAACCTGATTGCAACCTATCAGTGTAAATAGACAGAATGGTAAAGCTTTGTGCTTAGAAAAGGCTTCATTCAATAATTTCTGAGCAACTAATGGTGTAAATAGAAAACACGGCAGATAAAGAGGCTTAGGGATTTGAGAGGTTCCTACAATGGGCAGAACTCCCTGACAAGGTGCAACTCTTCCCAAGTTCAAGATGTGGAATAAGGTGACGGAAGTCCTTGATGAGTTGGTGCTCTGTACTGGAGGAGACCTTCAGCTCTGCTACCACACCATATGTCGTGCCACTATCCTCAAGGACACAAGAAAAGGATTATTTTTTGTACTAGCGATGTCCTTCTTCCATCCACAGAACCATGTTTCAGTTCCCTGTCTTCTGCTAGCCAACTTGTACTTCTGCTAGAATATCTTCTCTCCCTTTTCTCCTGCACAGGTAGCTCCTGGCCTTTTTGTTAAAGAGATCCTCCAGGCTGTAGAAAGAGTTCCCATACATGAAGGATGGAGAACATGAGGGATGGTGCATGTATTTGCCTTTGAACTGTGTTCTCTTTCATTCTCCATTTTTCATATCTGTGTTTATATATAAAAATCCAATATTCTTCACACTCGGGCATCTTTCCACCAATATAATGAGTTAATCCAAGTTAGAGCAAGAGTTCAATGACATATTCTTTGGGGATATTACTGCAAGCAGAGGATATTTATTTACCTGTTCCTTGCCAAAAGCATGACTGCAGAATTTTCAATTTTTAAGAGCAGAACTCTGCTTCCACTCAAATCACTATTGCTTCAGAAATACAGGTAAATTTTGATTGCTTCCGAAAATCACACATGAAAGTTTCCATTAGTGGAAGTTTCTTTTACATAGTCCTAGGACTGAGCAAGGAATAAACAGACTCTATAAAAACTGAATTCACAAGTTTTTCATGTTCTGGAAATACCTATGGATGGAAAAAGGCTGGGTCACATGCAAATGTATTCAGTGATGTCAGTTCCCTGTAGTGTTTGCCCGATAGATTGCTCATAAATATTAATATTTGTTCAACTGTTTTCTCCATGTTAGTAGTGCAATTTTAGGGAATATTCAAAGAATAAAGGCCAGATTTTGACAATCTCTCAAGAAAATGATGCTTACACTTTTTCATATTAACATCCTAAAATGAAGATAAATAAGCATTCCATATCCATAATCCCATTATTAATTAAACAGAATTCTTGGTGTGTTCCTTTTCAAAGAGTCTAAGAAAGTAAATTACATTAACTTTGAACCAAATTCTTTACAGAAAGTAGCAATGTATCCTGAATGGTGACTTACTTCCAAGAAATCCATGAAAACCTCATTATTTTTCCCCTTGGAAGCACTTGTAAACTCACCAAAAGAGGAACTAAATACTCAAAAGGAAATAAAATCAAAGCAAGAATCACCCATAATGAATAAGAAGAACACAATCTCACCCATAATGAATAAGAAGAACACAATCTACAAAATCAGTGGTACCCAAAGAAGCTAGGAATAACATAAACAATATCAAATGTATGAATTTTGAACACACTGTCAGAGCCTGTCTGGCATCTTCACCTACAGTCTTAGCAGAGCTGTTGCAAGAAGCTTACAGTTAAAGAAATCCAAGAAACTGTCTGCATAGCAATATTAAGGATGGAAGTCAGGCAAGGAAGGTTGTATGACAGTTTCCCCTTGTTCTCCTGTTTTGCAAATCTCTTTTCCCTCGATAAGGAGTATTTTGGACGTGCCAATTTAGAATAACCTTTGTAAGTCATTCTGTTGGGAAGTCACACTTTTGTTCAATGTTTGGTTGTGAGAAATCTATCGGCCCAGATCTTGCAGGGATTAATGAGTGGAAACATACAGAGCATGCAGAACAGTCTGTTATCACAAACAGAGCTTTTGACACTCAGAGGCTGGAGAAAATGTTAGCCTTTTTCATAGTATATAGCATACTTTACACTATATTAAGTCTATTTCTTTCTGCTAGACCATGCTATGTAGCAGGAGCTCACACATCCTGCACACCTCTCTTAGGGGTTCTAACGAACATCTTTAACACCCTTGTGTGACAGCATGATGACAGTGGCATCTCTGTTGTTACCACAAGCCCAATAGTCGTTACAAGGCAACATCTCCTTTGTTGGTAGCCTGGAAAACACCAGTGTTTTATCCGTGCTATTAAGTTAAGAGAACAGTGAGCAGTCCCTGGGCTATGCAGGTAAGTTGGAAGTATTAGAAAATCCTCCTTACTCTTACTTTCATTTATTTCCTGATTCAATCCTGATTTGGTGCTACAGATAAAAATCACCCATGAAGACATAGCCCATAAGGATGGTATCTCCCACAAACTCTTAATGAGACTTCCTCTACACCTTCTGCAGAAGCAAAACATTATAAATATAGAAATTCCTTGCATCTAGAGCTACCTGCATTGAATTTATGTTTGCTTTTCTGAGCTTTAAACAGCCTCATTTTGTGCTTTATTACAGATACATCTCATTATATCTTGACTGGCAATATTTTCTTTAGATGAATCCAAAAATGTTGACTAGAAAAGCTTCACTTCTCTAGCAGACTGAATACTGCTTACCCTTTGGAGTGCCTTCACTTGGGGCTCCTGAGGATGTTAAACATAGTATCCAGCCACGAGCTATTAAATTGCCTATATTTCCCAAAAGAGCAGGAAAAAAAAAGATGTTTTCTACCCTGCAAAATGTTGGAGTGGAACTTTCTTAATCCCACTGAGACATACCTTCCTTTGAGTAACTGCTCTAAGTAGAAAATATGTGAAGTAATGTCAGTTCAAGATAATCTGGGAAATGATCTAAAATTATATGCATACGTGTATGTATATACATACATAGGTAACGTATTTAGTGTGTGTATTTTTATATATATATAACCAGCTGTTTTAAAGACATTTTTGATATTATAACCATATCATCATTAGGTACTATCTGGTAAAATTAAATTAGACAGAATATACAATTATTAATACAGAATATACTGCTTATCCAAGCCCAACAGAAAAGTCAGAGACTGGGACTTTATTTATTGCTACTGCAGACTCCATTCAGTGATTCCCCATGTCCCCCCACCACTATCTCACCTGTCACTTCCACCTAACAAACACACTTCTCTGCACATGCACACAGAGAAACTCATCATCTTCCGCAATCAACCAAATAGCCTGAAGTGAAAGACAAACACGATGCCTGAAGCAATATTGCTTGATTAACACTGAATAGTTCTTTAAAGTGATCACATGAACTTTAATCTGAAAGATTGCTTTGAATTGTTAAGGGTGGAATCTGTTGCTATGAGAGTTGTCAAACAACTGTGGTGAATTTAATGTGTAATAGATGATAACCTTTGTCAGTTTTAATATTGAATTCCATGTTACTGATCCTAGTAAATAATCTTTACCTTCCCCTAGTGAATATCTGCTATATCCCAAAGCCTTCCACAGTGCGCAAAGACATTTTAGTAGAGTGTTTTTCATGTAAAGCACACATACTGTATAGATCTGACCTCATTGCTGGTTGCCTCAGGCTATCTCCTGTATACCGTCTGTTTTCTTGATTTTCTCCTGAGGTTGTCATTATCTAAGGTTTGTAAATATTTTAGAAATTTGAGACTCGTATAACAATTGCAAATGCCACATTGCTGTAATACTGAACTTTTAGTAACATTCAGAAACTCATTTTTCTCTATTTTCTCTGTTGTAGTTCTGGATGATATGAATTCAACAATGCATGATTTAGCTGTAACTGGTATTACAATCTACTTGCAGTCATCTTAATCAAAAGACTCCAGATAGGCATAGACTTGATCTCAGTTAGCAAACAATATATGTTATCACTTTAGATAATGCTATTTTCTATTTGTCAGAGTACTATATAGATTTTATGGATATTTTATGCAAGTTTACGGGTGAAACTCAGCTGTTTGTAGAAACTGCTGACCTCTCTGTTGAAGGGGAAAAGCACAGAACAAAACCAGAAAACGATTTTGTCCTTTAAAAAATGTAGGAATATAGTATGGATGAAAAAGGACGTGTACTTGAAATAGGTTAAAAGACGTACAAAATTGGTTCCTTCCAGAATCTTAGCCTATATTAATTTCTTTGTATTAAAGCAGCCATCATTTACTGAATATATTTGCTTTCACGTAATTATGTACATATACTTAGCAAAGTATCTTGTATAAAGCAGAAAGCAACAGAAGCTCTATAAAACCTACCTTGAAAGTCATGTGTGGCATGAATTTTGGCATTGTTATCACCACATTCATCTTCAGAAGTGTACTCCAAGTTTTATATCAGAACCTGTATTGTAGCAATAATTTACTCTGATATTAACATTAGTATCCAATTTTCATATCATTTATTCTAGCATAATTTACTCCAATAATACATTACTATACATACTTGCCTACCTTACTCTACTTTTGTAGTTCCCTTCAATGCACTTATTTTTAGCATTCTTTATGTTACGGTTGTGGTTATACCACAAGCGAATGTATAAGCGTATACAAAGAAGCATGAGTATAGTGCTAAAAAGAGGAATTGTGATGATAGGAGAGCTTAAGAGGGTTGATGGGCTTTTAAAATCCTGCTAAATATTATTATAATTATTTAACCCATTTATATTAGGATCAGAAAGTTCATTTGCTTTATAGCTAAGGCGGAGACTTCCTTGGAATTTTGCTTAGCATGTTTTTTATATCCAGTCATGTGGATTTATATGTTTTATACGAAACATTCAGAAGTCGAGGCAATAATTTGTAAATGACATGAGAAAAAGAAATAACAGTATATTTTCTTTTCAAAATATTTAGTGTCTACAATTCATCTGTGAACCAAGTAAATCACGGCTTCTTCAAGTGCAAGGATCGAAACCAATTACCATTAGTGACCATCGGGTGCAGCCGATCCTTTCTGTCCTGTTGCCTGAATCTCAATGATCTCCCAAGTGTGCCCATGCAATTTAACAGGAAGATCAATACACCGCGGCAGTTAGCAGCAGCTCTCTTGAAGTGCTTCACAAAACATGCTACATTTCTCTACCGAATAAATGTCAAAACATTCCAACAGCTACAATTCTTGGGAGAAATTGTTCTTGTGAAACATTATTGACATACTTTAACCCACATTTCCCGCTGCTCTCCAGCTTCCTACAGGCCAGTCAATTCTGATTTGGCAAGAGCCACATCGACACGTGTCCCCTGCTGACTTTGTCTGTAGGCATGAAAGATATCACAGTGCGGTGCAGAAGTCCTGAGTGCCAGGGGTCAGTGGTCTAGCTCTGACCCAAGGTCAAGGTGACAACAACCTGTCTCCCGGGACTTGTCTTCATCTCTAATATGGCCTTGGAAGCAATCAATATCATTACAGAGCTTGCTTTTCTAACAGACAGTGCCACCTGATCTAAGCATTTCAAGACTATGACTTGCAAGCTTGCTGCTTGAAAATGTCTTCATTTTCCCATTATACTGCAAAACATCTGTATTAGATCTGGCACTAGCTTTTTTTCATCTGTTTAATGTGATAAATTAAATTGATTCTTTTCACCTCTTAATGGCTTTCTGCAAGCAGAGCGAGTTAACCTGGACTTGCCTGGTCTTTTCTTCTATATGTGGAGGTGTTATACATAGCTTATTACTTTCTCCCAGCATCCAATCTCTGTATCAGATTTCTCACTTTTTGTTGCTCTTAATTGCTCCTTTTTTCCCCTATTTTCTACTAGTGACCATTTTCTTTATTTTTTTTTCTAGCTTTCAGGAGAGGAAATCTCACTGCTGTATCTATATGCTGGATTTATACACACACACATGTATGCATGTATAAAACCCATCCTCAAATATATCTGTAAAACTATAAATAAAATGCAACATCCTTCCCAATTTTATCGGGTCATAGAGGATTTGTGTATAAGAAACTTATACTTAAGAGATACTTATGTACATGAACAAACTGATAACAGCTGAGATAGGCACTTTTATCACGTGTTTATAAGAACAATGGCAGTTTTCAATAAACAATTTTTTACTTTCTTCAGAATTCTCAACCATGATGGCCCAGTACAAAATTCTGGGGTTAAGGCTTTTCACTCTTATTGGTGATTTTTTTTTTCTCCTAAGGAAAAAATAAACCCAAACTAAATCAATCTACGGTAGATCTAAGTATTTTTGAGGAAATATATGCATTTCTAGTAGTTGAGCAATGCAACAAAACGTTGACGGGATTAAGAATTACAAACAATGCAACAGAAACTTTGAGTGAAGGAGCTTAACTCACCCTTATTATGTCTTCAAAATGACTCAACTAACTAATCACAGCAACTCCAAATTTGGCTTCAGATTTCCCCATAACAGACAGCTGACAGTGAAGACTAAAAGCAAAGATTTAAGTCAAGAAGATAGGGGCGTCCTTACATAGAGCTTGTACGGAGACCTCTTCTGTCTTACCTGAATTTGTGTATGAAAACAAAACAAAACAGAACAAAACAAAATCCAAAGTCATAGATATTGCTTTAGATGTGAGTTACAGGCAGCCTTATATGTCTGTAATGTAACTAGCATGCTTTTGAAGTCTTTCAAAACAATAGCATTTTCAAAGGAGAGAGAGAGATATTTTCGCACTCTAAAGGTTACATGTTCTTCCACTCTTGTTAGCACACAGTAAGAAAGTACAGCATATGGCTGTTTCTCTGGTTTAATCTCGAAGTGTAAGCTTGACTCCTGGTTTTATGTATGCTAAATTAACCCTGTAAATAAAATTCAGTGGATAATTCAATGTTAGAAAACACAGATTCTACATCAGCTGTTCCCAAATGCAGAAATAAGCCCAGGCAGAATCTGGAGGGATGGGCTTCCCCTCTTCATTCTCCCACTTTCTGCTCTTCACCCTTTTGTACCTCATTCTCTCCTTGAGTGTATGGGGCAATGAGGCAGTTTCATTGAAGTTTCAGTGGAGTGACCTCTGCCAGTTGACACCCATGGAAAGGAGAAGAGAGTCAGGCTCTTTGTCTACCCACAGCAATTCACGAGGATATTACAGTCTCCAGGTCCTGTTGTTGCTGCTTGGGGAATTTCAAGAGAAGCAAAAAGGCTGGCAGGATCTTAGGTGACTGCATGTGAAAGCACAAGACACTCCTGAAGCTGAATATATCCGAAGAGTTGAAAATCTCTTATTCTTGTGCAAGAGGCACTACCAAATTACCTCATATCTATACCCATGCAGTACTCGCGCATTAACCTGCAAGAACTAGCTAGATGTCAAGGCCCCAGCCCCATTGTCTTCTCTTTCTCACAACCCCTGCTGGCACAAGCCTTCAGTGTCTTTTATACATCAGTAGGTGGTTAGGACATTCTATGTTACTTGTTCTTAGTGGCAGAGACCCTTCCTGTTTACCTGTCAGACAATAGTCTTCTACATATGAGGCAGTACAGCAAGGTCAAAAGGAGCCTATCATTAGTGATGCAACAGAAATCTCAAAATTAGTGTGTCATATTTTAATAGAGGTCTTGCATGGAAGAGGGTGCATAGACACTGTTTCTCAGATCTGAGCAGTTATGTGCTCTGCACAAATTAATATCTGCTAGTGGAGCATTATAAGGCTTAACCCTACTTTAGGCTAGTTTTGCAAAAATGTAGCTGTGTTTCAGAAGTCTATTAGTGTGAAAACATGAGTCCTTTTTTCCCCCTTTTATACTCGAATGCTCAAAAGCTACCTAGAATAATTTCATTGCTTTTTCTTTCTTGAACAAACACTATAGAAGAAATTTCCAGTGCATGACTATTAACATATGTTATAGATGTATTATGCTCTTCTCTGAAGCAATGGAAGCTGTTCCCCTTATCCTTCATATCTATTTCTCTATGCATTGACTAGGGAAACTATCCAGATCTGTCAGGAGAGAGTATACCAACCCAATAAAAAAAAAAAAAAACAAAACCACAAACCAAACCAACTGTATTAAAAAGAAAGAAAAGTTTTCTTTGTTTCTTCCCAATTTCAGATGAAAGAACTGACCTTTTATTGAAGGAAACTTCAAGATATTCTTATCCGGAAACAATAAAATCTACTTTAATTGGGAACTTACATAAGCTGGTGGATATACACTCCATTGTAGGACATACATAAGGAAACTTTGCTATGAGATAATTCAGGCAGAAGCAGCAGATTCATATTGGCAGAGAAATCTGGATTGCCAAATAAATTGGTCTGTAATGTCTATTCTGTGTTATGAGATAAACTTTTCAGAGACATGGAGGAAGTTATCAGTGGAAATTCTAAAAACGAAACCATTTAACAGAGAACTCAGCTTTTTTTGGGTGACATCTGTGGCCAACATAGAGACAAGGTATTTTACCTTGGAATACAATATGGTGAGGAGGCCTTTGCATTCTCCCTGCTAATTGTTTGTCACATAACAAAAAAAACCAAAAACAAAAAAACCCAGGGAACACACAGATATGTACTTTCAGTATTTCTTTAAATATTTATCTTTAAATTTCAGAAGCTAAATGAAACGTAACAAGCATTCTGAGTGCTAACATCCTCTCCTTCTCCTCTGCCTTGGAGAACTGCAGGCAACAATGAATTTATCTGTGGTAAGGAATAGGCATCTCTCACAGTGTTAGTTAAAAGGAAGGTATCATCTGTTTTATCATTGTCAGTATATATTTCACTCAAGTTTGGTTGGGAATGTGTCTTCTTACTGGGACTATCATCATTTGTATTTTAAGACTAAAGCAGTTAAGTTGTGGAATTTAAGAAGTTACTGAGACATTCAGAGCTAAGCTCCATTAAACTCTTTGACCTAAACCCTACGAACAGCCATTAGTTCAGCAGGAAGAACATTATTGTGCCAGCACACAGTATGAGTACAAATCCTGTTCCCCTTCTGACTGACTGCCTCCCTCCCCCTACAGTATTGTGTTGTATATGAAAAAGCAGACAACTAAGTGAGGGTCTAATGGATTATCAAATGTAATATGATCAGCAATGGTTATGTATTATAGTTAAGGTTTCATTAGTTGCGCTAAGCCCAGACAAAAAGGTCGGCTTTTCTCTGTGATTTTCTGACTTCGCCTCAGTTCTGCAGAAATTCATTTTTAAATTATTTACCTCCTTAGTTTTCAACGTCAAGTTGTTTTTGTCTTTTTACCTTCTCTTGTCTTTTGTAACTCTCCATGTTCCTTATAGAAACTGGAATTTTTATGGGAGCCAGTGGATGGAACATGCAATGAATGAAATGGTTCATGAGAAATTGTCTTTCTCACAGTGAGTGACATAGATCAGAATGGCCCTGATGTCATGAATCTTTCTCAGGAAAGAGAATGGTATTTACTTCTGATTTTCCTGCATTAACTATCAGTCAACTGTTGTACCACCAACTCCGGTGTGTGGGCTGCAAGTGTGAAGGCTGATTTTAGGTGCTTGCTTTCTCTTCAGAAATCCTTACCATATTTGGGAAAGAGGATCTTGGTTTATTCCGTAACTGAAGTCAACATCACAGTATTTTGTGTTGGCTGATTACCCAAACATCCAATTTTCATGTCCAGGTTTTGCAATTCACATTATTTCTCTCTTAACACTAGCCAACTCTATCCTTTTGAACCTGTTGGGGCAAAAATTCAGATTTGGACCTACATTCAAACAGGACATACATCTGTTCCAAGTAATAGGTATGACACTTCTTAGTCTGCTGTTTTCCTACAGGAAAGATCAACAGGTGCACTCTGAGGATCGCTAAGAAGATGGGTTTGCATTCATCATCTATATCCTGAAACCTGCACAATCCTACTGTGCAAGAAACACCAGATGTCTGCACTCATGCAATCCAGTACTCAGAGTATTTTTCAGAAAATATTAAACTTCTGTATTACTTCTTTATCCTATTTTACAATGGTGTTATAAAACTATTACAACTGTACTGCTGTGGGTCTATTACTAGTGAAAAACTGACTTCAGTTACAGAACTTTTCTTCTGTGGATCCTAAGTGAGATTTGGGCCTGATTTTAATACAATCTCTCGCATGACTACCAGCGGGTGCTTCCTGTTCTGTGGAGAAGCCACAGCAAAGCTCAAGAAAAGCAATCTGCACCCTGCCCTGGAACTCCCAGCCTTTAATCAGGTCCAGAGTATTGGGAACTTTGTTCATTAGTATTTGGCAGTTTCTTATAAACTTATTTTTCAAGTCAGCAGTTGTGCTTCTCTATAAAATGCAGAATTTCAGAATTTGAGACTTATCACCTGCAAGCTCAATAATAGCCTGCCCTTTGAAATATCACCTTGTTCTGGATACTAAAATTTAATACTTTACTTCAATCAGAAGGGACATTGGCCTATGATGTTGTCAAGTTCCATGATATAACAGATGCAGAAGGGCTGACAACAGAACAGCATGTTGCTCATAAAATCAAGGAAAGCAGTTTTCCCTTTAAAAAGAAATAAGACAGCAGGTTTTTTTACTCTTCTCTTTTAACAGATTTTAAATTATGCTTAAATATCTTTTGAGTAATTACATAACTTTTTGTAAATACGTAACTTTCTTCACTGTGGAAGACTCTCTTGATATGCTTTCCATGTCATTAGTCCTACAAAATTATTAATTGCAAATATCTGATTATTTCTCAGAGTGTCCAGCATCAGCACTGAAGAGTAGGTAGAATGAATAACAGGTAGGTAGAATGATGTTTAATAAATCTTTATTTGAAACATTATTTGAAGGCTAGTGTGATGCCCTTTTGAATATTCTTTTTCTACAATAACTGTCTTCGTTGACTTTGTTGACTGAGTACACTTCAGCATTATTTTTATGAGCACTTTTCTTAATCCATTCAGTTAGCAATGTTCCACTTCAGTGCTGGTGACAACACAGTTGCTTCAGCAAACGATGAGGTCAGAGACATTTGCTACTGACCTCAGCAAAATAATCAGTTAATCAATTGAATAGGAGAAAAAAACAGTTCTATGCTCATCATCATAGTATTTAACTGTCATATATAAAATGAGAGTCACATCAATGAGCTTTGTCTATTCTTTCTCTCCCCTCATTCTAAGGACGGTATTTCCCTAGTCTCCTTCAGGTGTACTATTCCCTGGAGGTTAAGTCCTTGGTGTTGTCTGAGGGAGTCATCTGTATTGTCCTGAGTGCAAGGCAAACCTTATTTCAAAATTATATTTACTAAATAGAAAGACAAAAGGATAATCCACAACCTGTGTGTAATTTCAGGTTCTAATCCCATATCCATAGGGAAATTATGCCAGTCCCTTGGTCAAGCTGGTAGCTGCACTGAGAAAGTAGGAAGGAGACCTCATTATTTTAGATACCAAGTTTCTAAGCAGGATCCTCTGTCCAGCTCCAAATCTGCAGCTTATGGCTGCACGAAGAAACACAGCCCCGGAAAACGTCATGGGCAGTGAGCAGCATTAAAACCGGCCTGGCCTGGGACAGGTTATCCTTTCCCAGTAAATTCTTTTCTGACTCTGACAAAGCAGCTGCTGAATCAGCCTGTAGACTTGCCAACTGCTTCTGCTCAGCACAGGCACAGCTTCTAGCTTTTGGTGAGCTCCCTTTTATACTGGATTATACAGCCAGATAAGAGGAGTAAAAAACAGGTCAAGCAACTTGCCTGCAGTCACACAGCAAGTGAGTGGCTTAACTTCTATCTGATGATGATTAAACAGGCATTAAAAATACAGGAAATTCAGAGGGATAAATAATAACATAAATGCTTGAAAGTACAAAAATGAACTGTTAAGAAACTCAAACAATCTTTGTTTCGCCCCTGCAGCACTAATCATTTCTAGTTTCAGATTCTTTGTTCTTTTGCACCTAAGTCACAGGTGGTATTATTTTTGGATCAAGATCTTTTTCTTAGGCATTTCAGAAGTCTTCAGTCTCTGGCTATTGCAACCTGAAATGTGAAGAAACCAGTGTACATGTACAAACTACAGGTGGAATACTGAAAATGCGCATGAGACGTTGGAATTCTGATTGCTGTAACAGCTACTGTCTTGGTTACTATATGTAATGCTTCATCAATATGCTCACCTCTGCTGTTTTCTAGAAAGCATTATAATTTAATGATCTGGTTTTAGGGGTTAGGAAGTTTGTGTATGTAAGTACACTAACTCTGTGTTTAATGATACTTGTATAAATGGTAGCACCTGGAGTCTTCGGCTCAGTTTCAGCAAGGTACTTAAGCACATGTCTAGCTTAAAGCAAGTGAGCAGTCCCATTGAAGTTAATTAGACTTCCCTTCTACTTAAAGTTAGGCATGTGCTTAAGTACCTTGCTGCATTAAGACCTTAATGAAGATTGGGGTATAACCACCTTTGTTGCAGTGTGTGAAATGTGAGTCATTTAGTGTATTCAGTGGAGAGCTTGGAATACAGTAAAGCAGAATGAGTAAAAACACAGTAAGGTTAGGATATAGCTTTCTAGGTGGTGTGGTCACTGCTCACACTCAGCTGCTTATTTTATATAATAGCATCTCCCAAGGGATTTTTTTCTATTTCTTTTTTTTTTTTTTTTAACTTTTTCTGCAGCCAGAAAGACTCAGAAGCAAAATGCCTTTTTTGCATTTTAGGGTTTTAGGCACCAATACTGATAGAGAGATATTGATCTCAAGAAGTTCTCTCCTGGCTGTTTTAAGGACATGCATGTGAGTGTTAACATCTTTTCCCTGGGGGACTGGATCTGAGGCCTTCTGAAGTCAATGGGAAGGCTCTCATCAGCTTTAATGGTCTTTGCATCAGGTCCTTAGGAGGTGAGAGAATTTCTTTGAGATTTGTGCTTTGTATATCACCCGTCTCAGAATTCAGCAGCACTTCACTCTTTAGCACCAGAGAGGGGAGCTGGATGAGGAAGGATATGGGGAGGTGGGTGAAGATGTACCTCAAACTGAGTAGTTGCTTGCATCGGCACCATTCATTTCTGTAGCACCTATTAATTAGTTAATCTGTGGAGTTTTCTCATTGAAGAACTAAACTAGTGCCAAAGTACCTTGCGAGGTCCGTGTGGATCACAGCAAGAGGTGATATGGCTTCAGGCCAAGTCCATAAACTTTGTTCTTTGTGTTTCTGTATTTGTCATTTAGAAACTGACTGTGATTTTTGTTTGAAAAAAAAGAAAAAAGGTAAAAATTACACACTACACAATACGAATTAGTGAAAGCAAAGTTACATGCAGTAGCGGACGATTTAATTTTCTGACTCATGTTGCTATTGCAGAGATGAGAAAAGCCATTAACAGCAATTTCCAACAACTTTGCAAATAAGAACCCTGGTGCAAATCCTACTGTGGCTGCTGGTCAGAGAAATTAAACCAGTGGTTTCTATTACTCATGCTCTTTAACTACTACTTATTATCAGACTTGTAAGTTGGAAGAGGTTCTTTACAAATGAACACAGCAAACATACCCTGACATCACTATAAAAATAAACTGCAAGAAAATTAACACCTATACAGCCAATTCTCATTGAATGCATACAAATACAGCTTTTGGACACATTGCTTAAAAACTAAATTGAAACAGCCTGGAAGGAAAGCAATATGAATATTTGCTTGAACTCTTCCTAAAAATTCTGTTAATTTTGAGGATGGTTAGGCTTAAGTATGGCAGGAAAGAATTTTATGAGCAGATCATAAATGCTGCGATTCAAACAAAGGAAAAGGGGCAGTTTGGAAACATTAAACATATATAGAACAGCATACATTAGACCCCATCACACAGAACCTTTAAGATCTTGAATTTATCAAATGACAACATTCATTTTGTACTATGTAGAAGACAACAAGAAAGTCAGCAACTTCATGTGCTGACATTGCAGTAAAACATGATTTTAATTAGCTCACACAGAGGACACATTGAGGAAAAAGTGACATTTCATTGAGGAATATACTATTAAATACAACCCTCCTTGACCTACCATTTATCAGGGTGCAACCCAAAGTCACATGACTCATCCTGTCTTTCTCATTGTCCTTTGAACCCTGGAAATACATGGTTCATTTGCAGAGGCATGGGATCCTCCTGGTTTCTTGACACACAGTTGTATCTGCTGCTTTTCTGTACAGTGGCAATGCATCTCTGATGGAAAGCAGGAGGCACAAATCTTTACAGCACTGGCCCATTTGAACACTGAAATAGCTGTATGACAGACAGTTTAATTATTGAAGATACCAGCTGAGAGGACTTGGTAAAAAATGGAATAAAAAAAGAAACTTACTTCAGAGCAGCACCAGATTGTCCTCAAATTAGAAAAATGAACCACAAACAGAAGCGAAAAATAAAAATAATCATAGAGTAACTAATTTAGGATTAGTGTCATGCCAAAAACATGTTAGACTTTGGCTACACGCAAGTTTAAAATACCTCAGCTTCTTTTATTAAATACACTAATGAAAAAGGTGTGCCATATTAATACCCTTAATCTCAGACATAAGTACAAATACACAGTTTTACCTTATTTTTTTATGTATGTATTTAACACATGCTAAACCCAGCAACGTAGGAAAAAAAAAACCAGCAGTCAAGTATATCCATGACATTTTGTTCTCTGTATTTCATCAGTCTCATTAATGCCCCTTGATTTCTATGGTTAAATCTCAGGACGGCAACTCAGGGCTTGTTGTCCAGTCCATAATGCTGCCCAATTCTGCTTCTAAATCTGAGCAAGTTGGTAAGCTATTAGTTCTTTATCTATAAAATGGGGATAATAATACTTTCTGCCTCAAAGAGGGGTTGTGAGAGTAAGCCTGCTAATACTTCTAAGATGCTTAGATATGAGGATGACTAGCGCCATAGAAAATCCTATAAATATATAAAATAAACTGTGAGAGCCTGCGGCGTTGGAAGATGCTGCCAAGGCTGTGCATTTCCACACTCTCCTTACTGCGGGAGATGTGGCTTGGAGCCAATATGCAGTCTGAGAGCAGCTCCTGCATTACTGGAGTGTGTGTGTTGTTTATTTGGTTTACACAAAGGCTTCCTACCACTACCAATATATCCACAGCTTGTTTAAAATGGACTAATGCTGGAGCATTATTCTGGCAAATCTGCTATGACTAGTTTTGGTTGCTGTTGCCACTTTTTTACCTCTTTAGTGACAAATATGTTCCCTGAAGCCCTTCAGGGCTCTTTTACTGCTGTGGGTTGCTTCAAACACTCTTATTTTCTTTGAGATTTCTGTTTGTGTGTTTGTTTGTTTGTTTGTTTGCCTGTGAGGCTGTGCTGGCAGCCAGTGGGTCCCAGGAGTCAGACTCACTGCCTTGCCGTCCTCGGCACAACTGGAGCCAAGGCCAGCAGTCAGAAGGGTTTTGCCTGCTTCTTTGGCAGAGTCTGGGAGGAGAGTCCTGGCACTAATGGCCAGCTCAGCCACAGGGAAGGGAAATCCCATGAGGGAGATGGTGTTTGCTATAGCGGCCAGTGGGGACCCACCAAACTCCTTTGGTTTTGGGCAGCTTTGCCCTCCTGAACGGGCCTTGCTAATTGGTGAGTGGGCATCGTACTGCTTGTAGTCTGCGCAGCCAAGACTCTATGTACATGCACGGTGTCTGATTTTATTGGTGGCAGCATTCCCAACTCGCAACATCCAAGAGACTGTGCCGAGCTGACACCCTATGGTAACAAGAATGTTGTATTGCTCATACCGTCCCAGAGAGGATTAATATTTCAGGACCAATTAAAGCAGTTCCTGGCACCAGCTGCCAAGCGAAAGTTCTCATGAGAAGGGAGAGGGGAGTAGCAGTGCAGTCGGGGCATTCTTGTGGAGTCCCTGTGGAAAGATCAGAGGAAGGGCTACAAGATCCAATCCCATATGCTTGCTGAGGAAATGCTGGTGGTTTGGAGCCAAGTGCATGCCCAAACGGATGCATGCATGTGTGAGTGTGCTTATGGCATCTGTGAGTTTCTGTATAAACTACTGCAGGACCAATATCAATTATGAAACAGGAAAAGGAGAAACAAATATGCTAAGACAGGGCTCTGCTGTATGCTGAGCAATAAGGCCTGCGCTTTGTCCCAGGGGAAGAGACCACTGCAGGAGCTGTGCAGCAACACACTCCAGATTGATTCAAGACAAGGAGGAATTGATAAAGAAAAAGGGATAAGAAGAAAAATCTCACCCTTCTCCCCCTCCAAAAAGGTTACTCCTACAAATGCCCTAAAAAGCAGATGATGTTCCCTCACAGCATTTCTGAGAGGCTGAAGGTTGAAACCAACTTCTTTGCCCTGTGCTAATAAAAGAGATGAAACTCTAGGAGGAGTGAAAATAAGCATAAACTAGGTGCTACAGTAAATAAATAATCCATGGGTAAGCTGCCACCCATATGCTGGGGCAGAGGGAGACTGTCAGCAGCAATGGCTGGGGCTCAGTTGGCATCTCTCTTCTTTAAGTTTACCTCAGCAGCAGATCTTGCTGCCCTTCTGCTGCCTCCCCTCACCCACCTCGCAGCTCAAGAGCTAGAAGAGGCAGCAGGTCTGACTCCTTGCCTTCCGTCTCTGAAACCCCAGAAGAGGATTGTGGTGCTATGCAGCTCCAGACCTTTCCTTCCTCTTGAAAGACGGGAAGGGGCAAAAAGAGGGAGAGTTAAAGGGCGAGGAGACAGAGAGGACCTAAGCAAGAAGGGATAAAAGATGCACTGTGACTAAAGAGAGGCTGGGAGATGGAGTGTAGCACAAATGAATGTACAGAGAAGAAGGCAAGAGAGCAGGGTAGAAGAGGAATCATGGAAAAGGGAATGAGGGAAAAAAAGGCTTGTACAAAAAGAAAGGAATGAGAGTGTAGCATGTACAGCAGAAAATTTAAATGCAAAAGCAGAGGAACAGGTCACTGGAGCAGACACCGCATTCTGTGTAAATGGCAGAAAAGTGGGGCTGGAAAGAGTTTAAGCTCTCTTGTTGACCATGCCTTTCCCTAAGTGAAGGTAAACTTACCCATTTGCTTAACTCACTCTTAAAGACTAAACTGTATCCATTGTAGGGTTCCTGTGTCCACCAAACTCCTTCCCCATGCCCCAAAACAACTTACAATTTTGCTGCACAGTTCTCGACTACACAAAATTTCTTCTGATGTTTAAACAGAATCTTTTTTGCTGTACTTTGAGTCTATGTATTCTTTTCAGATTGACCAGTTATATGAGGAATAGGTTATTCCCTGTCTGAAAACTGTACCATGCTTCCCTTCTTCATCTTATTTACATGAACTGAATGTGTTCAGTCTCTTTGAAGGTCTTCTTAGGTCTTTGATCATTCTTGTCAAAATGCCAGTACTTTCACTAAGGCCTCTGCAATGTTGAGTAAACCAAAAGGATTGTTTTGTTTTAAATATTATTTATACTATCTCTTGCATATCCACCCCAGGATAAATTTTAACTTTTCCTCAAAATCTTTGTGCTCGTAACACATGTTCAGCCTGCAGCAAGACTGACCCGTATAGCTACGAAATTCTTAGAAAAATTTCTGCCTGACCAGCTACACTCCCGTCCTGTATTTATTGATCATTTCTCTTTTAAGTAGTGCCTTGCACTTGTCCTTCCTGAATTCTGTCCTCCCTCCCCCTTTTCTTTTCCAGACGATTTTGCAAGTCTGTCAAGGTCATTTTGAATTCTAAGCCTGTCTTGCAACGTGCTTATGGCTCTCCCTACCTTCATGCCATTTGCAAGGTCAGTAAGGATATTCTCTATTTCCTTAACCCTGTGTGTGTGTGTATGCATGTACCTTCAGGAGAAAAGAAAATGGGAAAAGTATATCATTGTGTATCAGATGTATATTTACTTGGTAGGTACAGGATGAGATGACGGATGTCATCTAAGGGGATAGTGGTACTCTGCACCATATCTTCTCTCACTAAAGGGGATCATACTTGTGAAAACCAGCATATATGTTATTGGCTAATGTTTTTAGTCATAAAACCTATCACCCTACTTTAGGTGACCTTGGTAAAATGCAATTAGGGTAAAAAGCAGTACACACATAGGTACATAAATACATTCATACATATACATACACCTAAGTGTGCATGCATGTATAGGTATATGCACATTTATTTGTTGCTTAAACTGCTCATAATGCAAACAATTAAAAAGTAAGATAGCCAAATACAATAATGAAATAAAACTAATTATTTGGAGGGACTCTCATCTTTCAATGAAAAATTCCCATCATTTCTGACACATCAACAGGACACCATCTTTGAAAATTACACTGTGTCTTTTCATTCTGCACAGAGTTGAGACCTGAAAATGAATGTACTGAGGCCTATTTCCACTGCTTTTGAGCACAGGCTTTTACATTTACTTCTCAGCATAACAGTTGGACAGCACAGAAGCACTGGAGCTTAACAAAAAAGACTCTCATCTCAGACAAAAACTGTAATTATCGCAGGGGAACAAATTAAACACAAAACCCTGCTGGAATCAGATTTCCACATATTTAGAGTGTGTTAATACCAATAATGTGGCACATACTAACAATAGAATCTTTCTGTAGCTTTTGTAGCGTCAGATATGAATAAAAATGTGTATGATTACACTGCCTCAAAAGAAGCAAGATGCTCAAGATCTTTTGTGAATTATTTTCTAAATGTTCAGGAGGTGGGGAAATTAATTTGAGAAACTTTAGTGTATTTTGTTTATAAGTGTTTCCATTTTAATCAGTACTGATTTTTCAAATCAAAACAGATCTAGACAATAAAAAGAATTCATTTCAAATATATTTGCTATAGAACAGCACGCTATTTTCAAATATACACTCTTTATATTCATATTTCCACCAGTGGTGTCATCTACCTATTCACATATGTAAAATTATCTGTCCATTACACTGGGCATCTATGAAGGAGGTTGACCCAGTATATCCATCCTACAGTTAAGAGTATTTTCCAGTAAGGTAAGAAATAACCCAGCAATAATTAAAGACATATGTGTATACAAGATCCTGATGTTAAAAATGGAAATTACAGAAGAAAATGTATCAGCAGATTTATTCATGACATAGATCTTATGTAAAATAATCATTGTGTAGGTTAATAATACTATCACAGTCTTATGTAGCACGTATGTATATGAACCATAAGGAGAGTTTTACTTCAAAGTTCAGTCATCCTTCTCCTAACAATGTGTGCCATGTACATATCTTTTATCTAGAATTTGAGGCTATGTTATGCATTAAGTTTGCATTTGTGTGTTTACGTATATTTGTGCATATAAGCCCCTTGTGTGTGCACAGAGTTGAATGTTGCAGTGCCTTCATCTGTTTTCAGATGCATCCAGTCCCTGAAACATTAACTTTTAATCATAGTGGTAGCTATACAACTCACTTTTAAAAATAATTGTGACAAATTTAACATTTTTCTTTTTTTTCTTCCTTTTAAAATGATCTTACTGGAACTAGAATAAATTTTATGTTTTCATTGAATGAAATAAATTATAAAGCTCTGTACACTGCAACATTTTTTATGGTGAAAGCATCCTGTTTGAGTCTGCACAGACATAATCTATGTCATTTTCTTTTTCAAGGACTTATCTCTGTAATGTTATTGACACATTTGGATCAATACATCTAAAGGTTTCTCCTTTTTTAATATCAAATGCAGGAGTGATTTGTATGTTTACCTTGATAATATACACTTGTCTCTTTAAGGTGACAGCAGATGGTCCAATAAGAAGTGGCAGAACTAAGTGCTGAAAATACAGCAGCCCATCTCAAGCTCCCTTAACCGTAAAATCTATGAATTTATGCTCAACTGAGCGATAAGAAATAGTCATGAAATGTCCAAGGGTGAATCAGAGTGGTTAGAAGTGTACCTATTTCCCCTTCACAATGAGAAACCTTTCAATATACTGTCTAAATGCACAGACAATATTTAGTAGCTTTGTTTATCAATTAACCATTTCCATCACATTCACACTGTACATCATGGTGCACTGCTGAGAAATGCCTCACTACTTTGTCTTCCTGGTTTCTGTGGACTGATTTGTTAATGCATGTTTTGTAGCTCTCCAAGGTTAGTTTAATATTGCCATTCCAGCGTGAATAGTTTGATAGTCTGGGAATTAAATCCTCAGAGAATGTAAGTCAGGCAACTGTTCTGAAATCCACGTGGCATCACAGTTTGCATCACAGCACCATTAGGTCCATTACTTACAAATAATTTCAGGTTATATACGATTTCCCAGATTCTTCTTTATGCCTATGTCTGTCTCTCTGTCATTCCATATACATCCCATTGTAGGTCATACTCTCTGCTCCACCTGTTTAACAACACAGACCTGAACAGAGCACTAATGGTCTGCTATTTTACTCAGGCAAAACAATCACAGCAGAAAAAACATGGTAAATCATGGATTTTCTTCTGAACTGTTCTATGGCAGCTCCCCAGAACATCATCCTCAAATGCCTTCTGATATTGAACAGATGCTGATTGCAGTTCTATTCCTCCTTACGGGGACAGCAAAACCCTATTACCTGATGTCTGATCTTTGCCACACCTGTTTTCATTGTCCTTAAGCTTGCTGGAATGCAAACCAACTGCCAACATCATCAAGTTCATCACTGGACACACAGAATAATAAATTGTGTATTTTAAAGACAATAAGTCGGTGTATTTTACGAGGAAGCTCAGTGAAAGCATACCATTTGGAGCAAGTAAAGCAAGCAGGCAGACACAGCAGATCAGCATCCAAAGAAAGATTCCATCAGAGAAAAGGGAATACTTCATCACCCTTTTCTGTCAATACATTATGGGCCTGGCTATGATGTAGCATGGCCATTTTGTGCATAAAGTTAATTTAAGCAGCCCAGGAAGGATTATTCCCCTGCAAGAAATAATTCCTGCTTATTCTCTAAGCTGCCAGTGTAATGCAGGAAGAGTGCAGAAGCAAAGGGAGGAGGCTGGGGCTGACATACCTAATGCACTATATCAGTCTTCAGACTGGGATTCTAAACTAGCTGCATGGCCAAGATTGTTACCGTTATTTTACAGGTAGATAGTTTGAGAAACAAAGATGTTCGGAGTCTTGGCCAAACCGAAAGAAAAATCATATACACTAGGAAACACTGGGTCTTCATTCTCTGCTTTCTGAAGGTAGGAGCTGGAGACAGAGAAAGAGAGAATATGCATAATGTATTTTATATGCAAAACACAGTACAGTGTAAAAACAAAGATCACTCACAGTTTTGCAATACATATATATATAGCATAACATTAAAGAAATTACTCATCAAAAAAAGCACAGTGATTACACAATAAAACATTTTGAGCAACAGAGATATAGCCTGGGCCATTCTCCAATGAAGAATTTTAAATTAACTAATGCAATTATTTTGACAACTGTAATTCCAGTAAAATTAAAATTCTTGATGTTGCGCTTCATCATCAACACATGGTTACAAGAGCCATATATGTCTCCCTTTATATTTGTCAATTAAATGTTCCAGAACAGTGCAAAAATATCCTTACTTCCCATAGCTGCAACTTACTCTGTACTTTGCTTATTTGCCAGTATGTGAAAGAACTAGTTTTTGAGCCTGCCTTTGTGATTTAGACTTGCATACAGTGTTTTAACGGGGTAGTAGACTTATCAGTTCTGCTCTTTGGTGGCTGTGCTGGACAAAAACATCTGGTAAATGCTGTGGATCTGCTCGAGTTCTTCATAAAGAGTATTGGATATTATCCCATCCTGCCTCTCTGTAAACAACCAGCCCTGGGTCTGTGTCACGTTGTTGAGCATGTCAGGGCTGCCACATCAATGACGTATAGTCCCCACATGCCTTGTGTGAAGCTGCATTACCAGGGCTGGAACAGAGACTGAGGTGGCTCCTGTCTTCCCATCACCCTGTTGTCTCATTGAACAAGACCAACACCTCAAGTGCTCTGGGAGCAAGTTAGTGAGCTATTCATCCTCTCTTCTTTGCATTTCCGTTCCCTTCTTCTTTTCCAGGACTGTGGCTATTGCTTTTTAAACTACTGTAAGACTGGTGCAGAGACATATTATGTTCTGCTAGATAAAGGGCAAAAAGAAGCTTATTTAGGTGGTAATCTTTCACTCTTAATGCATTTTAAAATGAGTTAAATTACTTCAGCCAGGTGATGTACTAGCCATGGAAGGTGCAGGAGAGAAAAAAGGTCAGGTTTTGTCCCTTACAACATCCTTATTGCAAGTACCCAAATTGCAGTTCCAATTTTCAAAGAAGGAGGTACTCGCGATGGAAAACCTGGGAAAAAAATGGCCAGAGGCCAGGTTAAGAGCCCATGAGTAAAGAGTGGGAAGGAATCTTCCCCATATGTTTGCTTAGAAACATTGTTCCCTTTCAGAACACCTGAAGTACCAACAGATAATGCATCCTATGCATCCTTTTCTCGTGAGGGTTAGGGCAGAGGATGGAAATGTCTGTAGGATGCCTCTTATGATGGGCCACAATTTCAAAACACAATTTCAACAAAGCCAGCTGCGATCCCAACAGAAGCAATATTTCTACTTAGGTGTCCTGATGATATTACAGTACAAATATTTAAATCACTGACAGTGTGATTCTATCAGCTGAGGTGAATATCTATTTTCCTGGAGTCAGCCTCCTTATTAATTCCATCTTTATTCTGTGCAACTACAGACAGCAAAGACAGCTAGGATAGTTGCTGCTGCCTGGTTTGTTACCATACTGTCTTTTTCAGACCTGATTAACAAATAACAAACTGGAAACTGACTAATTTAACTTCAGTAGTTTCATAGAGTCCCTGAAAATAATTTTGAAACTTGCAATAGGTATCTTTAAAATAATGTCTCTCTCTCTTAGAAAGAATATAAGGGAATTTATGTAACTATTCCAGACTAAAGGCATCCTGCTCTAACAGCCTGGAAGTCCATCTGTGGGACCTCTTTTCATGGAATAAAGTAAATGGGCATGGGAGGATGCAAGCCATCTATTCACTTAAATTCAAATGTTACATAATCTGAAGAACAGAAACTTGTAAACACTAATAATATATAAAAAGCACAAGCAGAAGAAATTAAATTAAAAACAAGTTTGTGGGGGTTTCTGTCGTTTTTTTTAATTATCTTTTTTATCTTCTTTCAGCATTTTTAGAGGAATTTAAGACTTACTGTCCTTGTGACAATAAAAGCTTTTGAAGAGCTTTAGATTCCTAAACAATCCATGTCTTTAACCACTTCAGAGATCCAGAGGAAAAATTTTTGTGAGTTTTGTTGAACTCAGATGTTCTTTCCAGGATCCATTTACCAACAAATGACTTGCACTACATTATACCTTTGGACTTCCACCTTACCACATATATCTGATTTTTTTGCAGTTGCAGGGCTTGGGGCCTATTTATCCCTGGAGCTTGTTTTCACCTCTTGCTCATACTTTTTTTCTGCTCAATATTTTAATTACTTAAAGGAGTTAGTTCTCTGCGCCACCCAGCCATTGTAACGAGATTAATTGACATTTCAATTTTTTCCTTGCATGAAAACACTGAATTCCTGCTTCTCGATATTCTACTGACTTGACTAGTCCTTATTTCTAACCATGGCTAGTGCCAGTAGTGCAGATACCTCTCAAGAGTTTCACTTTGAGAGCATGCAACAGTGTAATTCTGGACATACAACGTCTTCGGAGTAAGCTGCTATTTTTCATTAGTGATATGCATCAGAAAGAATAAATCTCACGTGACCTTGTAGTTGTGGGTTTCCTAAGCGTTGTCTTTCTTTTCTATCCCTTTCTTTCCACCTGGTTCTCTCCCAGCTCTGAAGGAAAAGAAAACCCCCCTTTTCTCCTACAGCCTCACTATCTGCAGGCTAGACTCCTTGGCCTAATGCAAACCAATGCAATTCAGACAGCAGAGAGTCTCCAGACACTCCATCAACCCTTCCTGGCTCCTAGCATTGATGGGCAAAAGCAGACAAGGGGGTTGGGAGTGTTCGTTAGAGCATCTTTTCAAGTTTAGGGATCCAAGCCCTCTTTGCTTTTCTCTCATTCATCACACCACCTGTATCTTCTGCAGTTTATTACACTGTTTGTCAGATAAGCTTTGCCACATCAGCTGAACCTATGAACATGTATTATAATTTTATGCGAACCTTTTTTCAACAGTATCTCATTTTCAACAGTGATCAGCCATAGAAATTCACAGCCCCATACTGATTTGTCAAAGCATATATCAGCCCCCTTCATATAGTTAGAAGTTTTCAGGTCCTTAACGCAAAGATATTCTTCCTTTCTGGTTTCATCGAACATCTACTCCTTCCTTCATCAGCAGCGATCTCCTGTCTCCAGGACTGAAACATGCCCCAGGTCTCACTCGCTGCGTGTTGCGCTGAGACATACATTACAGAGACCAGCATGACTTTGTACTGGTGGCAAAGGTCAGCCAGAAGGAATTTGGCTCATGGACAGCTGTGCTTTATGGAGATAACTGACAACCTAAGCCTTCTGTTCAGGGTGGTCCTGGAGTGAAACTCAAGCTTAGGCTCCATTGAAGTCAGGAGCTCAAGTGTGCTCCTTAATATGGATGAATTTTTGCATTTGCTTAAGTGCTTCCCTCAACTGGGCAAAATAACTTAATTGTCTTTTTCTTTTCTCCAATAAATAAGCTTATTTTCTCCTCTCCATCTGTCTGCCTCTCTATTTGGTCTGCTCTATTGTTCACTTTCATCCCAGGTATAGTTCATACTGCCTCTTATTGTTAATTTTTCTCATCACTTCATAACATCATAGAAATGAATAGGTGTGGATGCTGAACTCACCTGGTATTTGCTTTCAGAACAGGTTATAAAGTAATGTAATGTTATATAGACATTCAAAGCATGCCTTCAAGAGAACATAAAGATTTTTTACATCTATTAGTCCAAGAAAATTAATGTAGCCTCTACTCGTCTCTCTCCACCTTGGTATCCCTTATTAACTTAAGGCAATTATGATCTAAAAATTTTTAGTATGACAAACATCAGGGATTATCTGAGGTTAATGTCAATTAATAGGTTGTGGCAGTTATGGAGTAACTGGCAATTTGGCTGAGAAAAATGAAAGAAACAGGGAAGCAGAAAAAGGTAGAAGGGAATAATGTTGTATCACATAGAAATCAAAGATAAAAATGCAATAAATATTAATACTGGTAAAAGAATCATTGCAAGTTAAATTCAAAAGCATCCATCAATCTATATAGTTATGTCACACTGATCACTGCAGCATATGAACTGCAGTACTTCTGTACCCTGCATTTCCTCAAGCAGTTCCACTAGACACATGGGTGCTGTCAGGGCCTGAAAAGGTGATCTGTCAGAAAAATGTCTCTAGCATTATGCACTTAATGCTGTTTTAATGACACCTAGTGTAATTGTTCCTCAAATCCTCTATGTACCTGTATGAAGCTGTGCAATTATCTTAGAAGACTTCTTGCTTTTTATCTCTGGTACAGTTAAGCCAAATCCTTTACAGGCATAATTTGACTCCACAAGGATTGGTTCCTTTGACTCCACAAGGATTATGCCAGTGTACACCAACTGAAGCTGAGACCCAAGAGATTTTATACCCTCTAGTATCATATATCCATGAGAAACAGATTTATGTAGATGATGGTTTTCGCCTGGCATAGTGTACTCTGGAGGAGAAATGAGAGACTGGAAAACAAGCTGTCTGATTTTCTAGAGTTAGAACTTTCTCCATTCCAGTCAGGGATCCAAATAATAAAACATTATTTAGAGCTTTTCCACCCATTACTGAGTCAATTTTAAATAAAAATTTTAATGAATACACATGGACATGTTTTATGCATTTTTGTACATATGAGGTATAAAAAAAGGAGAGCATTGGATCTGATTTTTCAATTAGGCATACATAAGAGCTTAACAAAAGATGAGTGCGACTATTTGTCAAATTTATGTACATTTACCATGATTTCATATATAATGGAGGATCATGAGCTGCTTCCAAATCTTACTAGGCTATAGAAATAAAAAATGATTTCATGAAAAAAATATTATTACTACTGTCACAGTAACTGTGCCCATAAATCAGGCACACAACTGAGTATACAATATATGCTAGCAATAAATTAGAGTTTCAAACAATTATTTGCTGTATTTAACTATTTGGTCATTTACATGTTCTTTTTATCCAATGTTGAAGATCATAGCTCACATGCAATATTGTAGAGCTCTCCAGTGTCATTTCTAGCTTCCTGGTGCACCTACATTTGCATATAAAAAAAATATAAGGCAGGTTGTGAAAAAAGGTAAGAAAATCCAAAGTAATGTATGATTATGTGTATACAAGAAATATTAAGTCCTTCTGGATTTCATCCTTCATGTTCCAAAGGCTTTTTCTTTCTTTTTTCAGAATTCCACATTTTCTCTCAGACAACATTGAGGTGCTGCCTAACAGACATTATTCAATGTCATCACAATGTTCTTTTGCATGTTTTGTGAGGTTTTGTTGGTGTTGGTTTTATTTCATTGTATTATTACTATTGTCCTTTAAGAATTTAAGGCTTGCAACTTATTCTAGCAAGCATATAAGAAGAGCATCAATGGTTCTTTTTTATTTGGGTTTAAGCATGAGCTTGTATTCAATGTTTTCACGTATAGATTCAAGGGAAAAATAACTAATTTGACACTCCATATCCATGGCATTTAAGAAAGATGCGGATCCTCTGATAAGTGTAGCCAGACCAAGAAAATTTTTATATAGAACCAGGGAATAATATTGTACTTCAGTGGTTGTTTAGTAGAATAATCCACTGCTATCCATGTGTGAGATGTGTTTTAATTATAAGACTTAGATTAAACTGTGGAATATGGTGAATGCCATATAAAGAAAATACCCTGAACACAACTTCTATGTATTCGCGTGTTTGAATCTTAACGGAATAAGTTGGTTCTTTTTGTTTGAAATTGCTATTTTAAAAGAGCAAAACAAAGAAACAAAAAAGTCGTCACATAAATTGTGAAAGAAAAATGAAATCCATTTCATCTTACCCAAGAGATAGTATTTATTAATGGCAACTTGGCAGTGGAAAGTAGGGAGATGGTATGTGGATTATTTTAAATTATTACATATCTTCTTACTTAGCATGTAAGTAATTACATTAGTAGAGTTGACTACAAAAACAAGCAATAAATCCACATTAGTTTGTTGAATCTGTGTTAGCAGACATCCTTGGTGTGTAATTCAGATTAATATTTATAGCTCTGCATGAATTTCTTGTACTTGGCTCTGTAAATTTAGCTTGGAGGACACCAACAACTGTGCTTAGTTTTGTGATGCAATAAAAACAGTTCATGCTGATTGAAGTCCAAAATTATTTTCAAATATAAACATATATTTGTGCTTCCATCTTTTGAAAGTGGCTGAGCTAAAAAAAGCATTCCAAGTGTTTTTTAGAAAGCCTCTCAGCTTCAAGATACAGTGTTTGAACATTAAAATATGAAAGAGAATTCAGCATGTATGTACAAAATTTTTTGAAAGTAAAAATATTTTTCGAACTCATCTCAAAATTTAAGTCATGGTTATATCTCTTAGAAAGATTTCTCAATTTTTCTTTAGAATTCTGTCTTGCATTCATATTTTTTTTCACATATATTTAAATGCTATTCTAAAGATTTTGCCTTCTCCCAAAATTAATGTTTAGAATTAACAAGAAAAGCCTACTTTTTCCACCTTCTATTCTAAAGTTCTAAGATCTTTCCAACCTATCCAAGTTGATAGTATCTTATACTGGGAGGTGTCATATTGTAGATTGTTTGCAGAAGCAAAAGGCACAAGTACTGGGCACAAAGACAACAGCCCTAGCACCAACAATACCCACAGGAATGCTGTATTAAAAGAACTATCTCATATAAAGGAAGATGAGCTCTTGAGACAATTACCAAATTATCCTCCACCACCCAGGATCTGGTGTTATAATTGTTATCATGCACAACTGTAACATAGGAAGAATAATCTTTAAAATAAGCAATAGGTATTAGTCTAAGGAAATATTTCAAACTAATAAAGTCTCAGAATACTGCATGAATTTCCATGTCAATGTATTAATGGCCATTAAAATAAAAGGTACATACAAGATCAAGTGAATTCAATGGTTTTGCTTGCTTTAATTTCACCCCCGCAAATATTTTGAAACCATATCCCGTGCCAGTGGACAACAGATTTTAAAGTTAGGGTCTGCATTCCCTGTTAAATCAAAGGAAAGATGTAGGTTTGCCTAAGAAATAAGGGTGAGAAAATCCTCCTAAACCAGTCCCAATTTAGAAAACGACCTCTGCATTGTCTGGAAAGTGAAGTAGGTGAGGGAAGTACAATTAATTCTTTAGCAGAGGAGTAATCTAGTATATAGAAAAATAGTCTGAGAGAAAGAGGAATGATGGTAGCCTGGATGGTAGGTCAAATGATGTCCTTTAGAACACACTTTAGTTTGTACTAAGATCAATTCATAAACAGTGCTATTGAGTCTAGCTCTCATGAGAAAAAGTTGGAAGAAATTCCAGTTTCCATGATATGTAAGGATGGGTTTATCCTTTAAAAAAGGAGACAATTCTATATGTGATAATTGAAGGTATTTAAATGACACTCAATTAATCTTAATACTCCTTAATACCTCTTCCTCTGTAATGTCTCTCTAAATGGTATTAGAATATTTTCCAAATCACTATTTCACCATTAGTGGCTTTTTCTAGTCCAATGCATATTGCAAAAATCATATAAAACTGAAAAAATAGCAGCAAACAAATCTCAAAGGATGCTAGTAGTTGATTTCTCTATCAGTTCATTGAAAACACCATTTTCAAGATTTCTAAATTCAAAAAGAAAGCCAAATATCCAGCTCTATCCAAAGTTTGTCTACTGACTTGTGATTGCATTATGTGTTTTGCATCTATTACCTTAGTGAAAGTAAAATAGCACATCATACCTTTATCAGTTTACTTAATTATACCATGAAATAGGTTTTAGTTGTTGTTGTTGTTGTTGCAAAGACTGTATAACCCTCCCAAAAGAAAAATAAGTATGGAACAGTTTCGTAAAGTTTCTGCTGAACTATGTCTATGTAAAATGCAACATTTTCTGAACTGGAAAAAAAGAGATTTTAACAATGTCCTAGGAGTAATTCTTGACTTTAAATTTCTGCAGTGCACAGAGATGGTTACTGCTGTTAAATTATGTGCTGGGTTTGTGCCATTAATTTGAGATGACATAGATAAGAGGAGCAACTTCATTCATGAAATCAAATTCTACTTGTAAATATTCCTTTCAAGAAAAAGGGTGATCTGTATTTCTTCTGTTTGCAGGTAGTGCATCTGTGTTAACTCAAATAATGAAAGCAAGGACTGATCATGGGCTGATTCAATGTAGCTCTTGCCAACAATTTTCAGAGATTAGGAGGTTGGTTGGAAAGATATCAATGAAGGTTTAGAGATCACTTTCTGAAGAATTCTAAATTAGCAGCTAATGGATGTTTCTAATAGGCCTTTTATAGATGAGTGCAGCTGAATGAAAACCAACAACAAGAAAGCTCAGTTTTGCTTAGTATAATCTTTAACTGTTTTTCACACATGATGGCCTGCCTCTGTAGTAGCTTTTTCATTTTGTTTCTGCATAAGGTAAAAATGCATTAATTTTATAGTTAATAAACATATCTGCACACACTTTAATCTTTTTGAGATTTTTTATATTTATGTACCAAAAATTATTTTCTTCCTCAAACGCTGCATATATGTAGTGCTGCACTACACTTTTTCCAGAGATTTGTTCATCTATACTGCTGTTCCTGGCAAAGTTCAGTTCTTGCAGAAATGGTGAGCAGATATGAAAAAAATGAATACTCTTTGATTATAGCTGGTGTAATCAAGTTGTCTGACCTTCCTGGTGCATAAAGAGACCTCAGGTATTCAATATTCAATTTCAGTGCCCCAAAGAGATGAATAAATATAAGTGAGGCAGAGTTCATATCAAAGCATACCGGGGGACAGAAAATAAATATCTTGAGGTTGTGTTTTGCAGAAAGCTCATAAGTTTCCTATCCTCATCTAAACTGGTGCCAACTGGCTGTCAAAAGATGAGGTTTTTGTTGTAGAATGGGGAGAGATGTGACATCACTGCTTCTGTCTAGCTCACAGATGTATGAAATTATCTAAGCATTTTAACTGTCAAAATTTGACCAACAGGGTTTCATTAACCACCTCTTTCAAAAAAAAACCTCTATTTACACTTTCACATGTGGCCTTTTTTCATTTCTACACTATGAACACATCAGATGAATAAGCAATGGGAAAATGCAATGTTACAGATGTCTGTGTGTGGATAGGTAAGTCAAACTCCATATTTCCAGTAACAGTAACTGGAGTTTAGACCTCTAGCCCTAATGTGGAAACTACATTTAGACAATACATTTTGGTGTCTGGAGTGGAAACCTACCGTAGAAAACTGCACAGTATACATTCATAAAGTATTTTATTGTATTTTATCTTGTACCATCCAGGTTTATTCTGTAATGGAGCACTCCAAGAACTAGCTCATGTTAACTGATACCATTCCATAATATCATAAACTTCCTGTCTTCGTTTATAAAAGTTTTTGTGAAAAGCAAGAAATTTCACACTTTTTACAAGATTTCTATATTAAACAGTTTTATCTGAGCAACATCTTGAACGGTGACATAGATACAGTATATAAGCAGCCTTTACAAAAGATGTCAGTCTTTATTAGCAGGCCTAATTGGCTTATTATGCCCCTTTTTTGTAAGAAGTCATTAACTTCTTAATATATTGTGGGCAATAAGATTCTCATCAATAGATTTTACAGCATTTTTAAGACTTTTTTTTGATTCAACCAATAGAAGGGAAAAAAAAGATAAACAGATTTGACCTATACAGAAAAGAAAACACGTATTGTTTTTTCCTGACACTATCACAATAAAAAAAAAAAAGAAAAATAAGACCTCTTTAAGAGAATGTTTTAATTTTTTTTAGTTTTTTTTCTTTTCAAAGATACCTCCATAATTTCATACAGTATTACCAGGGACATGGCAGTAGTATAGGCAAGTGACTCCTGCCCCACAAAGCCTCCACATAGACACAGGGAAAGAAATAACATTAGTACAATTTGCATCTTCTTCACATCTCATGTTTTTCATTTTTTTGATTTTGTTTTGTGCTTTTATAACGGATACCCACTATTGTCAAAATTTAATATCATCATAGTGATTTCTGAGGCAAAAGGCTGACCAGTGATAGACTTCGCTGACCTAAAATGCCAGTCTTCAAAAAATGTATCTAAAATATGAATGAAGAGGAACTATCAAGGAAGGGCAGATACAAGTTGCTTAAAGCTAGGGAAACCTAACTTCTCACATTTGTATTCTTAGGCTAGCACCAAATTTTTTGAAAGCAAAAATTCTTAGAGAACAGCAGCATCAAAATTTTCAATAGATTCGTGATTCCCATCACAAGCATTCAGGAAATCTCACCTTTCAGAGTGGAGAAGGAAAAGTGCAGCAAAGAATAATTTTAACACATAACTGAGCAAGACATGCATGAAATCCCATCTTAAGCTCCATGACTGAATAGCATCTTCGGATGAATGCAAGTAATGTCTTAGTAGGTACACTTACTGCCTTTGAAACTAGAGTTACTGGCCTCTTCAGCCCCTGTACGTTTTCTGATATTATTTTCCTATCCCTTTCTGCTAGTTCAATTAATGTTTTCTAAAAAAAAAAAATTACATTTGTAATGCAGATTTTATTATTGCTAAACTTCTGTGAACCATTTAAACAAACTATGAAACAAATATCTTTTGATAACTAATTAGTGACCTAGAGCTTCTAGCAGCTAGTTATAGTCAATAATGGAACTTCAATAATTTAAACAAAAGGCAAAAAAAAGTTCCTTATTATGACTTTTAAAAGAAAATAATTTGTGTTTTTAAGCCTACAAAAAGAAAGAGGAAGATTCTTCAGCTGCTCCTGTTCCTTCAAAGAAAACACAAGCCAATGCAAACATCTCATAGCGAAGTCCTCATAAGGAACTGACAAGGGAAGCAGTTTCTTACTATTTTGTGTTCTGTGATAGCTGGGTTCTCTATTGTGACCAATCCAAAAATTTAGATCCATGTTCATCCTATTTTAGGAATTTAACTGCTTGCATAAAAACTGGACTTGGCCTAAAAATCTCCTATTGACACAAATGTGTGGAGGACAATTCACACAATGCAGATCAGTTACACACTTGTATTTTCAATCCTATGAGATACAGTGACAGACATACAGTAATGTTTTGATTCATGCTTGGAAAACCTCCAGATCCAATGAAAACCCCGTTACCTGTCAGATTAACAGTTTTGAATAGCTGTACTTTAGAAAGTAGCAAACAGTGATGGAGTTCTTCCCTATCCAATATTGGGATATGCCTACAATTTGTTTTCCATGATCATTCTCACATGCATTTTCATGTGAAAAACACTATTTCAACTCAGAGCTTTTGTAAATCTGGTTTTCAGTGTCTAAAATTGAACATATGCAGGAAGATGAAAAGGGCAGCAGGATGAGACCTCGAGTGTGTTTCAAGACGCTTGCCATCCTGTGTGGTTTTCAATGTTAGAGAAAGTCATGATTGCTTATTCTGCTCTACTGGCTGTGTTCTCTCGTTGTTCTTCTTGACATGAAGACTTCTTGGCCACTTGACTGGAGGTTGGCAAATGTGACACCCATTTACAAGAAGCATTGGAGGGAGGATCAAGGGAACTACAGGCCTGTCAGTCGGACCTCAGTGCCGGTGAAGGTTATAGAATGGGTCATCTTGAGTGCTATCATACATCACACACAAGACAACTCAGGTCTAACCAAGGTGGTTAGGCCCAGTCAACATGGGTTTATGAAAGGCAGGTCCTTCCAGACTAACCTAATCTCCTTCTGTGACAAGGTTACCTGCTTAAGGGATGGGGGGAAAGGCTATGGATATGGTGCACCTGGACTTTAGTGAAGCCAGACAACTCACTGGCAGGGCAGGTATCAGAAAGATTTTGGAGACTGTGTGAAAATGCATCCCCACATCAAGAAAAGGACTGAAGCAGCCTACAGGCTCTGCAAGGCCTGCAAAAATGTCATCAAATGAAGCACGCTGGCTGGGGCAGTCATCAAGAACAATCTAACAAAGTATTGTGGGCATGTTCGTTGCCATGACCGGGAGTTGTAAGCGTGGTTCGAAGACATTTGTATTATCCAATTTGTATCATCAAATTAAAATACTGCGGTGCATAGAACTGGAAAATGGTATCTGGGAGTCATTAATAAACAGCTGGGCCAGAATAAGGCAAGGTTATCACCTTTTTGTCAAAGTAATAGAGATACTTCTCTTAATGAATGGCCCAAATCACAGTTGGACAATAAATATAAAAGCATACAGATGGAAAGGTTTTTCAGACTATAGAACAATAACGAGATATTACTAGTTAGTTTCAGAGAGCCAGACAAAGTGAATTATTAGTAAAGATTCTTTTTTTCTCCTCATAAGAACTGCAATAAGAATGAAAAAAGTAAAAAGATGTATCTATAAGAGCATTATAATTTCTTAGACTCTCCTTCCAGAAATGGGAGAAATACGTGGCAGGGAGTCTGTATTTCCTGACCTTGGAGGATCAAAATGCAAAAGGTTTTGCCCTCAAATGTCACCAGTGGTTTAGAGTGAAGAACTTTTTATTAACATTTTTAGAGTTTCTGGGTATATTCCCTTTAAGAACTTCCTTTCTAAAATCTGCATGCTAAATTATTCTGCTGCCCCACCAGGTCATCTGTGTTCCATTGAAGCAGAACACCTTTTTGCTTAAGTTATGCAGAAGAAGAGGTTCTCAGTTTTCAGCCTTCTATTGGATTCTGAAAAATTAGAGGTGGGAGGGACAATTTATTTTTGATGTTCAAATTAATAAAACAAATCAAAACAAAACAAAACTTTTCATGTTGGATGTAACAAATCAAAACATATACAGCAGTACCTCTGTTCAACAAAATAAACATTACACAAGTAATGTAAAGTAAACACTTGACAAAAGAACGTCATCATGGTAGATGACTAAACTCCATTAATATCAAGAAAAGGTAGAAATTTCTTCATTATAAGAATAAGAAAGTTTAATTTTACTTCGAAATGCCAACCAAACTTGTGTGGCTGTCTGCATGGCATAGTTTCCTAGATTTCTTTTTTTAATAGAAATCCTTTACTTTAGACATCAAATCATAAATTTGACTGATTTTTCTTGCTGGACTGGATCAGCCTAAGCAAATATGGACAACCAGTATTTAATGGTGGTCTATAGAAATACTATGGAAATGAGTCAATGAAGAGAAAAAGCTACATGCTTCTGACGTAAATGAGTGAAAGACCTAAAATACAAATTTAAACACAGTGCAGGTGTTAAACATTTACCATTTGGAATTTTTTTGAGTGTAGAGTCTTGTTTTAAATAGGGTCTGTTGTAGGTGCTGCTTTACACACTGATAGCTTGCAGTGGCCTTTGAAGCTTGCAGGTGCACGTATTTTTATGTGAGTATCTGTTTAAAAATAGTCTGCCTTTAGGAAATGTAATTTGTATAAGAACTAATAACATTTGTTATGTTTATGTTAAGTGATTATTATTGTATGCATAAAATGTGGATAAAAAGTCATACACCTTAATGTTCTTACCTCTGGTAAACCTTATAGGAAAAAAAAAAGCCTAAGCAAGAAAGCAGTACCTGCATTTTATTGCTTACATAGAAGTAACACAGAATTTGGAAGCATTTATCTATATCTTTTATGCTAGGAAGTTTGTAACTAATGACAGAATTTGAAAAACTTCTCACACAATTTGCGTTCTTATGCATGTCTTTTGTAGTTAGCCATGACTTTTTTGGGAGGAAACAATTATTTTATGAAGGGTTAGTTCTTGAATCAGAGTAATAAGAACTCCCACAACAAATTCAAACCTGACTACAGCATCAGTGGCAAAAAAAAGTGAAGTTTATTTTGGGGTCCTTTTCCTCCCCCTTAGCTTCTTAAGAATTTTAAAAAACTATTGACTTACTTTCAAAACATATTAAAACTTCAAGTCAAAAATATTCTGATTAAGTCTGTAGGCAATTCGTCTTTTGGAAAAGCAGAGATCCAAATTCATCTAAGGAAATAATAGGTTTGCAGATTAAGAAAGTCTTGAAAGGCTCCATCTCATCTGATGTTAAATTTGAGGGGTCCACTTTAGGTTCAGCTTTCTTCTTTAATGAACTCCATTGCTATCTCCGGAAATAAAAAAAAAAAAAAAAGAAAAAAAAAAAACCCAAACGTTTGAATGAGGCCTGTGAGTAACAAAATAAAGATCACAATTATTTGTGTTTTCATCCAACTGACTAAAGTAAATGGAATCAAAACAGTCCCAACAAGGTAGCCTTCTGAGACATAAGCGGTGTCTGACATCAGTCCACTAAGAATGATGATCTTGATGTAATTTTCATGGGCTGTGCAAAGCCAAAATGATAGAAAAGCAGTTCAGAGGGAAGAAGGAGCAGGTCTGCTCAAGAAATATATTTTAAAATGCCATTTAACAAAATAGAAACTGTGAGGGGAACACGGTTAATTAACAAAATAAGGCCAAACTCAGGATTAACAGCTCCAATGACAGTGTTTCCCATGAGGTATTTTCTCTGGTATACCGTTTAAGAAGCATCACCATGGAGGCAATATTCAGCTCTACTCAGATAGTGAATAACTGGAAAAAGAAAATCTTTTCCCTATAAACTCTGTATTTCTGGGTTTTTTTTTCCCTATAGAGACTGTATTTTTAAGTCTCTAAATGACATCTTTTAACAACAACAAAAAGAAGTGTAGTGAGTACTTAAACTAGGTTTCTGTTTGGTTTTGGGTTGGTTTTTTTCTCCTATTACTATTTAATCATGAAATCCTTACTAAAAATCTTCAGGAAAAAAAACATAAAACTAAAACAAAGTTCTAACATGACATTGCAGCTCCCAGACTATTTTACTTAGTTGGCCAAAATATTTTTCTTCTTCAATTTGAACCTAACACCACTTGTCAGATAGTCTTTTCAGTAAAACTACAATCTTGATCTAATCATAACAGCTCTAATAAAAATTTAATTTTATCGCTTTTCTATTAAGTACTTAATTTTACATCGATAGGAAATAAAATGCTTACCTGGTAGTTTTCACAGTGTGTGAAGAGAAACCTGTTCTCTGGTGTTTGTTAAACTGGAGCCTGTTAACATACTTCTGCTTGCAGACCAGTGAAAGACTTCTAGCCCCAGATATTTCCTGTGACAGCTGCCCACAGTCTCATACCAGAAAAACACTTCCACCAAGAAAACAAACATCAAACCATTCTGAGTTCTCCTATGTGATAGTTCCATGTACACATTGATCTGACTGTTTCCTTTCTTTACATTCATTTTTCAAAAAACCCACAAACTTCTCCACTGGAAAATTCAGTCACATGCAGGCTTAGGGCATGATTAGCATTTTCACCTATGTTTTTGCTCACTTTCTTCTTTTCCCTACTGTTACAAAACTAGAACATCTTCTGGTTCTACTTTTAAGTCTGCTTAAGCTTTGTTTTGCTGGACTCGTGTTTTTCCTGCTTACCGCAGGATCAAAACTGCAGTCCAGACATCTGCAAAAATCAGCTTTTAACAATGGCAATATTTTCTACAAGAAAATGAAGGCTCTCAGGAAACAGAGTTCCCTAATGTGAGAATTGACTTGAGGAGACTGTCGCTGCATATTAGATATGACCTTAACACTAGAATAAATTAATGTTATTAATTATTAATTTATATACATATATATTTTAAAACTTTAAAATCTTAAAGGTGCTATTGCTAAGTGAGTTTTAATCGTAAGCTTGATTTGGTAAAAAGTATTCAGCATGAACAGGTCTGCTCAGTCACCTGCGCACCCACTGAATCTGACTCACTTACCTACCTACCCACTTCTGCATCCACCTACCTACTTCTGCACCATCATCCATGATTCTGAGGGACATCCCGTAACACTTACATTGTGCCAGACTGATGAACGTCACTGTACCTAAGTTCAGCCTAGATCTCACCCCAGACATAGTGGCAGGTTCTAAATGAATCATTTAAGTAAGATTATGTTAAATTATAATGGACTTCCTATGGAATATTTTATTATATGCACCTAAATACCAAAAGAATTCATCATGATTAAAGTTATTGCAAGAAATACCAAAGGAAGTAAGAATGATTTGCCACTTACTATAAAGTGTTGCCCATTTTGCAATAAGTGGCCAATCATTATTAATTCATTTGATATTCTTTATAACATTAATCATGAGTAATTCATTTGGTATTATTAATGTAGATGTAACACGAAATTCCATTGCAATTTAGCTATTTATTTAAATGTATCATTAATTTAAAGAGTTATCAATCCAAAATGACAGCAGTTTTATTCAAAGGCTATAAGGCATATTCCTGTACTTGAAGATGAAGAAATCATTTTGAAGCAAACAAAATATAAATATTTCTGAATGTGTACTTAGACATTTTCTTTTTTTTTCATGATACCAAATAAAATGGCATGCATAAAATTTCTTTCCGTTTACACAAAAATAGGAGAAGTAAAGTCATCTACAGTATAGAACTCTGTTTTTTTCACTACAGCTACCTATGAAGTGTCCTACTTCAAAGGACCTACTCACATGTTTAAAGACTTTACCTGGATAAAAACCTTATTTCATCTTCATCTGGGAAATAAATTTAATCTTTAATCTGGTTTAGTAGGTTCCACATTTAGAAAAATAGTAGCAAAGAGATCTTTGTGACAGCTTAAAACATTATAGGTCCTATGGAACTTCTCATGAATTGGGAAATTTTAGACAGTGTCAGTGCAAAAATCCTGCTTGGAAAACTATATGTTGTCTACCAGAAGATATTTCTATCATGTTTGATTTAGATGAAACATTCACTTTTTCATTTGTTGTGCAGCACCGCTTTGCTCTTTCAAGCAGTTAACCAGTTGCTATGTTTTTATGTTGAAAAGATATTTATTTATTCCATATTCATGCAGAAAAGTAAATCCCAGGGCTAACAAGAAAAGAATGCCTATAGCACAACTCAAATTGCCTTAAAAACACCATTCATGCCAGCACAGAAAGTCAGACATTCATGAATAACTGGGCCCTTTTTGAGGACTGTAAATGTTGCTGAGTGAAGTAGAAAGGATTAGCTAAACCTCATAGATGTATCAAAATTCCTCATTCCCTGCAATCTTTGGCTTTTGGTAGTTGCCTTTCTTACTTTGAGCAACTGAAACCATTCTGCAGAACTCAGAACTTTGAACAACAATGCAACTTGCCAGCAGTGTACTTAGGCTCACAAGGTACTTTCATGTGTTTTGCCTTACTTATTTGGTGAGTGCAAAGGAAATCCATTGTTTCCACACCAGCAAGATTTTTTTCCCCAGAATACTGAGTCATTTTAGAAAGGAAATATGGTACAGGTGGACTACGGTCTCTCTCCTCCAACTCCGCTATGATGAGTCTTCTGATAACTCCTGCCAGCAGCCAGCACTGGAAAAAGATGCAGTTTTACAACACTCTTAAGGCTTTCCTTAGTTTTACTAGAGGTAAAGCAATCTCCTACTTAAATAATACAAGTAGGGGTTACTTCTGTAGTTATAACAATATTTATCATTAACATTTTAATTTCAAAATCTATAGCTGATAATATTTAGTAAATCTGGACAAGAGTGGAAATAATTAATTTGGAAAATATTGAAATTGTGCCTGACTGCTCTTCTTCTGTGAGGAAGAAATCCTTCTGTGGGGGCCTGCTTATCAGAATGTGGTATGAAAAAAAGAAAATATAAAACCGACATGAGCTTCAACTTTGCTATAGAATATTCAACACCTTCCACTTTCATTTGTATATTTAATGATAACATTTAAAATTACTGTGGTCACCCTAAAGGATGTTAATTACAATGCAACTCAGCAGCCTTTATACAACATAATTGCAGGTTACTAATGTTCATAGTATCCATTGGGGTTGTAATGGAGAGCAGAATTTAGCTCATGGATTTTCTGATGAAGGTCTTACAGCCATTTCTTGTTATTAATCCTCTTTATCACATCCCATGCATCATCCTTTGTTTGTTCCCTTAATTCAGAGTGAGTTTTATTTTTTGTATATAAAGAATATCTTTCTTATAGGCCTAACTGTCAGGTTCAGATTTACATATTATAGATTTAATTGCTTCACATTTCACTATTTGATAAAGTTCTCAGATGTTAGGCTATATTAAGAAAGGGATGGAGACTAATACGGGAATTATTAAAATGTCATTCTACAAATGGAGGTTACATTGTCATGTTGAATACTCTATCAGGTTTCAGATATATTTCAGAAAGATACAGTAGAAGAAGAAAGGTCTGAAAAAGGGCAGAAAATACATATTAGTTGGATAGGGAGTGTTCACATGAAAAGAAACTGAAAAGATTAAGATTATTTAGTGTGAAGCAAAAAGAATAGGAGATGACACATGCAATAATGAGTGGTACAGAGAAAAGCAGTGGGTTGTCCTCACTACTCTGTTCTACAGAGAGCAGTGGGTTGTCCTCGCTACTCTGTTCTACAGTTAAGACACAGAGGGCATTCAGTGAAAGGAAAAGGCAACAAATGTAGAAGTGATAAAATTAAATACTTTTTATGGCATTGCATCCTATAATTAGCTTGTTGACCTGACCACCGTATGTTATTATTAAATAATAATTGAGGGCTACTTGGAAAGTTTCAAGAAAGATAAAGCAATTATGTTAATAAAAATAGCATCTGCAGTAGAACTAGGTAGAAAAAGTTGGTAAGGGATATCAGTTCTTACAAAACAAAGCATGGTATAATCATGACCAGAGATTGTTCATACTACTTACCATCATCTTGCTAGGAACTGTACAACTGTAGAAAGTCTTTCCATCATGGTGTTTTCCATCTAAAGCCCTGATCTGAAGAACAATGAAAGCCACTGGATCTCATCTGAGTCCCACTAAACTCTACAAATCTTTATCTCTATGGATTTATTGCTGGACAGGAAATAACATGAGTAAGTGGGCAGGTTGCTTGAGGTGGCCAAAAGAAAGAATATGTAGCGTGTCATACTACATTTGTAACAAGATACTAGCACCAGAGGGCAACTAGTGGAATTTGCAGTATAACACACACTGCTGGGTGTAGGGAGATCTATGAGCAGAAATATCATTTATGCAATTTCCCTGTTGGATCTGCTGTTGGTCGCTATTAATGGCAAGACTAGGCAGACTTATTGTATAATCTTCAATGCTATCTCTATGCTTTTGCACTGGTATAAGCTGATGGTTCTCAACAGTTGTAGAGAAGTGCAATTCCTTTATGTTCCTGAGGCTTGTGGCATTACATGCCAGTGACATGACTGCATTGTACAACAGACGTCCTTGCCATCAGTTATCTTTCAATGTTGCCGGAGGATGAAAACTGCAAAGTGAGTGAATGATTTCCAGTTGGAAACCATAGATGGAGACCATCTGTGGAACAGGCACCTTTGATGAAGCAAAGCAGAATACCCCATTTAGTTAACTTTCGGAGTATTTCATGTTTTCACTAAATGAAAAATATACTGACTATAATTTCACAGGTTTCCTTTGCAAATGGTCATGTGACAGCTATGAGTCAATTGTATAGGGTATTCAGTATTCAGCAATATTGAGAAAAACTTTCTAATTTATATAATATCTTAATTGTTTGGTAATTTCTCCTAGAAGCTTTCCATTTCATAGTCAAGTAGTAGTAAGTACAGTTCTTGCTCTTAAACAGGTTTGGGTTTTTTTTAGTTCAGTAAAATCACATCCTTCAGAACAGGTAAGACTATAAATACAGAATTCTCATTTTTCATTTGTAAAAAAATATCTTTTACCGTTCCTTGTTGTGCATGCATGAGTGGTACAAAGCTGTATTATCATGTTAATTTGATTTTGATTGTTGCCTTTAAAATATTTCCCTTATTGTTAGTGACATATGAGAATCTCAAAAACAAAATGTTTTTCTCTTTAAATAACACCAACAACCTGTAGTTCTAAATTGTCTGTGGCAAGGCAGCTGATCCTTTGTTGTTAAAGATTTGGACTTGTGGAACTCATATGACATGTAAACTGATTTTAGTTTCAATGTGCACTTCTTGCCATGTGGGATGATCCCTACTTCCCTACTCCTCCACTTGAGAATTAAAAAAAAAAAAAAAAAGAGACCAGCATGTAGGAACACAAAGAAAGATCAAGCTTAGGCGACTTTCAGAAGCCATGCATTCTTTCTCTTCATTTTTTCCCTAAAAACAGAGGATAACTTAAAGTCAGTGGGTTTGGTGGTTTGTTTGCTGTTTTTTTTTTTTTTTTAAAAAAAAATAAAAGGACTGGGAATAAATGTGAAAATGTCTTGAATACTGAGATAAAAGAACAAACTTTTTTGGCAAAATGTTTCTCTGAATCTTCACGATAGTCATCCTCTACCTCAAAAAGTTTTCTGTGGTGTGAGCAACACTTCTTGTCTCCCTCATGACTACTCCTCATACAGATTTCTAACAGCCCACACCCAACAGTCTTGCCAATCTGTACCACCTGCCCTCCACCCCTTCAACAGGCTCTCTGCGCATTCCTAGCTGCAGTCTTCAACCACACACCCCTGCTTCAGCTATTCAATCTGTTTTTCAGTTAGGGAAATGCACTTTCTTGCATATTAAATTTTCGTTTCTTGATGAAAGGAAGTGTCCTTCAGACAATGACCCTGTGTCATTCCCTACAGAGTTTTCTTTGTGGAGATTTGTGTAAGATGGCCTATTTTGCTATGTGATCATTCAGGTACATATTAAAAGCAAAGCAAAAGGGCGTATTTCCTGAACACTGCAATGAAAAAAAACAAAACAAAACACTTTTTATTTTGGTTTATGACTATGCTTTACATTTTTCAGCTGGTGTTATTTTGAAGGGGCTCTTGCTTTAGTTTTCATTTATATTTCATATATTGTACTTGTTTACTTACTGGCATTAGAATCACAATTTTGCCTTGATCCAAACTACTAATGTAGTCTGGGAAAATATCCATGTCCCCTGGGACTACACAGATGGGTGCAGGGCCTGCATGGACAGTGGGAAAGAAAAGGGTTCAGCCTATTTCAGCAAACCCTGCAGAACCAGGCCATGGTGGACCAAGTAAATAGTAAAGCATCCTGTAATGTTTATAATGCTATAGCTTCAAAAGTCGACTGCTTTCTTTGTTACCGTCCAAGATGAATGGACACATCTATTACTTAATTTTTAATGTAATGTCATGAGCTGCTCTTCATGCAGACACAGTCCCAGTGACAATCTGCCAAAGAGAGAAGACATGTTTCTCCTCTTTTCTTATCACATAATTTGTCAAGGGTCACACAGTTATAGCAGCTGTAGGGGATATTCAAGCAGAAAGAAAATGCTTCTCACCCCTGCCCAGCACCCAGGTGAGAAAACTCCAGGCAAGTGTCAATAACAACGTGGAGATCACTGGAGGCACTGCATTGCAAAGCCAGATACTGTGAGTGTTGTAGTTGGGAAGCAGGGGTGGCAGAAGCACAGACACACCTGTAACCCCTTCAGGATGCCTGTGCCTAGTAATAGAGGCACACTGTAATAAGTGGAAGAGACTTTAAAACCTAAGGGTTTGGTACTTACAGAGGCAAAAGGAACCTATCTCTAAGTCACCATACCTAGCCTGAAGCCAATGAAGAATCAGGAGCAGAAATAATAAAGTAGAAAATATATCAGGCAGTATCCTAAAATATTAATAGTTGTATCCTAAAATCCTAAAAGTTATAATATGTATCCTAAAAGTACAAGTATTCTAGAAATATGCATTGCAGAAGAGTAGAGGAATGTTACTATCTCTTAATTGTATCTTCACAGGTGAAAATGGGGCCAATTGCCTTACGCAGCTTGAATAACAGCTGACTCCATAAATGGAGTCATTTCCAGCTCACTGGAAATGCTGAATGAAGGAGGACTTCCTTTTCCAGGGAGAGATTTAAGGAAAAATGAGATTACTACTGAAGAGTCTATGCGACATTTGGAGACCTCTTTGCAAAGTTCTGATGATTTTTGTTTGCTGTCACTGTCCTCTGTGTCACTAATATAAGGACATTCTCAGATTTTAGTGCAGCCTGAGTAGAAAAACTGTTCACAGTATTCACTTCTGCTATAACAGCACAGAGAAAAAGAAATCTCTCAATGCCCTTGAAATGAGGTCATTTTCAGATTCACTAATCAACAATAAAAGAATGCCCAAATTGTCTCATTGATCTAGGAGAATGTGCATCTCCTCTGTCTAAGTTATTAACTGAGGAATTAAAATGAGCTTCCCTGCATATTTATTCCTCCTGCTATGTTTTATGGGTGCAATATTATGTTTGTTAAATTTTTTAAAAAATTATATCTGCTTCATTGCAATAATAGTTGTTTTAATTTTTTTTAGTACCTGCTGTTGGGGAGATTTCGTGGGCTTCTTTAAAGTCTAAATGTATTGCTTTAAAAAGCTTTGGAAAAAAAAAAAAGAAAAGATGATCTCTAGCCTGCTGAGTAAACATAAATTTCACAGTTAAATACATAAAATAATGATTACATCCAATGGTCATGAGGGACATGTTTTTAGGAGTATACTAATTAAACTACATCCTTCAGACAACATGTTTCTACACTTACTAGCAATGAACCATATCTGATTTGTCATTAAGTAATTATGAATGCTAATGCAAATAAAGCACCTTTCAAACAAAGCTTCAAAATAGAAATTAATCATATATTATTCTTTCTTCTCCTACCACATAAGGGTCATTAAAAAAAAAAAAAAACAAACAGCCAAGGATATGAGATAAACACAACAAGAGAAGTTGATAGTTTTGTTCAGGCTTCAGCTTATACCTTTCTCCTTCTGATTTTGTTTATGTATGCGTACATATACTTCTTTATAAACTGAGAGAGGGTAAAAAAGTCTTTAAAGTGTTTTCAATAATTCAAGCTTTGATCCAAAACCTGCTGAGGCTTATCGCAGTCTTTCATCAATAACAATAATAATTAGCAGATTTTGCTCCTTTCCTTTTGCAGATCTCAAAGCCCTCTACAAAAAGCCAGTATGGAAGACCCCACAAACACGAAGGAGTAAGTGAGATGAAATTAGAAAGTGCACTCAGTGTTAACCCCAGAGTGTATAAATGGGCACGAAATTCCTTGTGCTCTTGTTACCTGAGAGCTATCAGAAATGTTCTGATGGCAGAACTGACATGATTCTTGACTGGGTAATTTCCAGAGTGTAATCCTTTGCTTTGCGCCTAATTTGCCATTCTGGATATGCCCATCAGTAGATGGTATTAATTCCTCTCTCTTACATTAGGAAACTAAGATACAAAACAGTGATGTGCATAACTCCAGCTACCTTGGCAGAGCGTCTGGGCAGTTTTTCAAGCTCCAAACAAAGCTTCTAGTAGTGGACCTCACTGCAGCTCTAAGTAGAGGAAGTATCAGGATGTATCACGTCCACATCCTGCCCTGTTTTGTTTTTTTTTTTTTTTAAACTTCTGACATCTGTCTAAAGATCAGAAATCAGATATGAAAAGTCTCGGAACCTGAACCACAAAAAAACATACCACAGAAAGTACTGCAATGTAATTGAAAAAGGACTTGTAGAAGCACCTTATCTTCACAGCTAACAGGGAAGATTAGTGGTATTTTCTGTCAACATATTTGAAGCAAATGTAAGTTGGTTTACCTTCACATTATGTTGCAAATGTTTTCCTTCCTATTGACTTGTCTTTGTTCTGTCTTTGTCCAGCTAGTGAAGTCATAAGTCCTCTGAAGCAACTATCTGCACATTATAATGCTTCATTGCATAAGCAAGTAAGGGGATGAGTTATGAAGAACAAAGTTCTCGTTGCACAAACTTCAATAATCCCCAATTCTGGGAAAGAAAATGGCCAATAATTTGTGAAAGGTACTGTGAACAAATGTGTTTAATGCAGAATATTACGCCTTTAAATTGTGATTGGCTGTTTAGGACCCTTTTTAAAGCAAGGGGCCATGAATAACTGACAATCTATGTGAGGTCAATTATTGTGTAAGGTACACTGAAAAATCATGCAGCACATCTCGTTCATATAATTTATATTAAAAGATGCTATTCAAAACCACAGGTGTCAGCTTCTAAATGTGAAACTTCTCTGTTGCATGGAAGAGAGAAAATGCAAATGACTAAAGGACTGTAGACGAAGAAATAAAATGTGAAAAGGATACAAATAAAGAAAGCATGAAAATTGAGAATTAAGAAAAAAAATGTAATGACCTGTGGATCTTTCTGAAACTTGAGATGATTAGGTTAGACTAACTTTTTCAACTACTCCTAACATATATTACACAGATTAATAATAAGCTTGATCAGGGTTACATTTTCAGAAAAACTAGTAGTTTTGGGCACACTGAGGTAAAAAATAAATTGGGTCAGTACATGGTCCTTCACTTTCAATGAGAAAATAGCTCCATGGAACAATATTATTTTCTGAGGGAATCCTTTGTTTTCTTCAGGGTTTTGAGAGGTCATTACGGCTTCTGTTGTGGGACTCATCTTCTCTGACACTGGCCTCTGATTTGTGGCCAGCAGCAGACACTAACTGAAGTGAGTATCCAAATTCCTTTTACCAATCAATGACATGAAGACAACTCATCTCATATGAAAGTGGTTTTCCAGGATAAGAAGTCAAGCACTAAAAATCTCTTTCTCGTTCTCCCTCCATTCATAGATGGAGGAAGATCGTTGCTACACTCTAAGAACACGTGAACAGATCGCTACAGATGGATATATGAATCCCACTTGAAATGCCTAAAATTTATTTGCCTAGAGCAGGGAGATTTAATTCACTCTATTTGAATGCAGGTATTATTAAGTATTACCACATGTAAATACAGAAACTGACGTTTAAAACACTGAAATCTTCACTAGTCAGCCAGCAGATTTCAGGAGCATTGCCAGTGCTACTAGTTATTTCCTAGCCTGTGGATGCGAGAAAGGCAGTGAAAGACACAGCTCTGTTAACTTCAGACTTTCTAGTACTGATTGCTCCCAAGGTAATAGACTCTTTGCACATTGCATGTGCTCCTTACTCTTTTTAGCTGTTGTTGGAATTTCCCAGCCATGTATGGGGTGCTCCTGATACCTATTGCACTGATGTTTGGCCATGAACAATCATCAAATATTCGAAGAGCAGGTGCACAGAAATTTTAGGGTGATGAAAAGAGAAAAATGTAGAGATGATGCCCTATATTGTATGCTGAATTAGGCTGTGGTGAGGAAAAGCCTCCTGGATGTGGCAGTTCTCCATCTCCAAGTATGCCAAGCTCAGTTCTGGTACAGAGGGTACTCTCACCTATTATTCATTTGGAAAATGCATTTGTGTTGAATTGATCTGGATACCCAGGCTACAGACGGGTTTGGTGAATCATCTGATTTACTGTAGATGTCTACCTTGGGATTAAATGAATTGTACATTCTGTGTTCCTAATTCTTTTTATGGTGCTTAAAGAGATCCCAGGTTGAACCTCTAGAGTGTTCAGCTAAACAAATGCTCCCACAAAGGACATGCCTGTGTTGCTAGATGATCAAAGTTATTATCTAGGAAAAGCTACCTATACCATTATACTTTTCAAAATGCTTTTTTGAAAATCAAGGGGGGGAGGTTAAAAAAAATAATCCCTTTGCAATCATTATTCAGAGCAGCCCAGTATTCTGGCATAGTTTTGTAATCCTCCATATCTTGAGTATGCTTTGATTAATGGCCTGAATATTTTGCAGAAACTTTTGTCCTTCTGCTCTTGCAGTAATCATGAAATTTGTTCCTGTGCAAAGCCATAAGAGTGAATATGATACTTATAATGAAACCCAGTGTGAAACATTTATTATGGAGCTATTATTGAGCCACTATATTTCCGGCGCATTTTATAACTTCCTTTGACTCAAAAGCAGTATATCACTTTCAGAATTAATATGCTGCTGCAAACTGCAAAAGAGTTACCAAACAGAGCACACAAGCTAGGGATCAGAAGTGGGTTCCTGCAGCTTCTGAGTCATAGTTCCCTATCCACAGTAAGCATTTGTATTTCAGCAACGGTTTAAAAACAAACCATCTGTTTCTGGTCCCCTCAAGTGAAACTTAGATTATTCAATTATGGGTACAGTTGTACAGAAAATTCTGAGGAAAGTTAGTAAAATACCTAAGGTACTGAATATAATTAAATTGTTTTTCACAGAATAATAAAACAGTGACTAAAAAAAGTATGAAAATCATGCTAAGGACAGTGGGGAAGAGAGAGGAGGTGGAAGAGAAAAGCAGACAGTGAGTGACTTTGTGAAAAAAAACTGTCCATGACTGTAGTAGCCCTTAAGACAACACAGACTTTTTGCCAGAAGACTGAGAGTGTTTTCTGGTAACAGCAGTGCCTGCAACATGTGACCATGCTGCAATCTGCCAAATTCTATGGGTTCCTCATGCAGATCTGCAATGTTCAGCTTCGGGCTTGGACTCCATTGTAGATTCTATTTAGAAACAGGAGTTGCATGTATTTATATTGTCTTTTATTAATTTGTATTTTCCATAGATGAAAACTGCACAGAAGACAACATGTTCCATTTCATAAATAGGCTAAAATACAGTTTCTTTGCTGATTGGAGCACCTTGTGGAAAACAGTAGCAAGGAAATCGCATAGACAAATTGTAAGTGAAAGATGAGGCATTTGAAACTTGTACTTTATTTGCTCCTCTGTCCCTTCTAGTAAAGTGAAAAGCATGTTATATATCACCTTTTTGGAAGAAGCATGCTTTTCACTTCACTGACAGGTATGTTATTCGTAACAAAACCCACCAGCTCTTCCTCTCTTGTATAACTCATCCAATTCATGACAGTAATCATGGCTTGATAGCTGGGCCAACCTAGGAGAAGCTGTGTATAGCTGGGCCTTACCGTGATTTCTGACAGTTTCTGTATATGATAGCTAGGATGATCTAACACGGAGTATGTCAGGTTAGCCAGAGGGATTCTCATCTTTCTGTAGAAACATGCCTGTATTTCAGGTTATGTTGTTTCAGGCTACTGAGATGAACAAGATGGATGCATCAGCAGATGAGAAAGCAATTTCATGTTGCTATGTAGAGTGAAAAACTTAAACTAAACAAGTTATATAATGTGGAAGAGATAGTCTTGGGAACTGCACAAGGCCAAGGGGTTGTTAAAATCTGGGAAAGAGCCCTGAAAAAAGAGCCAGCTTGAAAGTACTCAGACTGTTAAAAATCAAATGCTGTTACAATGTGACACAGTGAGCTGTTTATACTGAACATGCATGACTCACTCCAGTTAATAGCTACGTAATGGACCAGACATTCACATTAGATAGGGCTTTTAGAGTCAGCGTTAACTGTATTGGCAGTGACAGCAAAGATACTAATATTTATCTAATTTAGACCACCTTCAAATGGTCAGGTTTGTGTGTGGAGACACTGTCAAAGACCCTTTTTTTTTTTTCATTTTCTGTCTATATATGGGAAACTGGAGAACCTGTCCACAAGGTCTGAAGATGTGTTACTAAGAATTGACCTCCGTGAGAACTCAGTTCCCATCCAGTGTTAGGTTTATTGTTTGACTCAGTGATCCTAAGGTCTTGCCAACTTAAATGATTCTGCGATTCTATAATTCCAATGCCATGTAGCTCTGGGTAGTTGTTCCTCCCCGTTTCTCATCAGGCTGAAAGTTCTGTCTGGCAAAAGCCATAAGGTAACTAACAGATAAATTCTGAGCAAAGAGCCTGGCTTTACCACTGTGATTAGGCTAACTGACTGTGCCAATACATGCTATACGTATTTGTGAACGCTGGACCACATGAATACAACTTGCTAGTGTCAGGAATCATAAAGTCAGCCTGGGAAGAGTTCTACTGTGTTCAGGGGTCAGCTTTAAGCAACAACCATTGCTTCAGGGCTCCTTTCCTCCACAGCCAGTCCACTTGGACTAGCAATCTGGCTTCCTCTGTTCTTAGATGATAAATAGTGACAATACTTGGTTTTGCCTTGATTTTGCAAGACCAGCTCTCCCTTAGCCCGCTCCGAGGCTCAGATAGCTAGAACACTTTTATTTCTTGCTAGCTTGCACAAGATTGTAAAAGGTATGTGCAAAAAGAGACTAAATCTATCCCTCTCCCCAACAAATTCTATTGTATTATAGATCCCAAACTTGTTCCTTCCTATTTGTGAGGGATACTGGTTGATCTATTACACTAGCCTGATTCCTCATAGTTCTTTCAGCCAGACTCCTGACTAGCTGCTTACGCAGAGACACTCCCAAAGAGCAGGTAAAGGACTTAAGTCATACTATCCAGACATAAACAAGATTTTTTTGTTCACTGTCCTATTTTAGCACTGTCATCAGTTGTAGCAGTTCAAATATTAGATTAATGTTTGTTAGTTATCTGCTATTTCATATCAAGACAATCTGTGTGTCTTTTCGTATATTCTAGATTTTGTGAAGTGCTGGTTCTTCACATTTTAGCATAAGTGCTTTTTTCAGGCTTAGTTTCTTCTTTCTTTTATCCACAAAATATCTTCTGACAGCACCTTGGATGATGTAAAACCATGTAGTACCATTGTTTTCAGTGGACTTAACGCCAGTCTTCAACAGTTAGACAAACTGGCCAAAGCTATTCCTAATTTGGAATATTTTAATATTCTTAACATTTGACAATTTGGGATAGTAACATTATTTGGCTGAGTCTAAAGCTTATTGATGTCAGTGCTAAAGCAAAATAAAAATATTTTTTAAAAAACAAGGAAAAGTGCTGAGGATTGAGTCAAGCTTTGGATCAGGCTCATGCATGATTTCTTGGGTAAAATAAATGAAGTGCAGAAAAAGCATTATATGCTTTGCAACACTTCAGCAGTGTTTCTGAAGTGCTATGACATGACATTTGATGTTTCAAAGCAGTTTTTAACTCTTTCAGTGTAACTTTGCCTCAGGATAAAACATTGTCTTAGCAGCATGCATGAGGAAACCAGGAACGACCTGTAGATGTGCCTGTAGGCTATGTGGTCTCTGTCACCTGCTGTATTGTCCTGACTTAGAGAAACCTTTACTTCCTCACACTTTAAGGATTAGAACATTTCACTCTCACTTTGTCCACGAAGGAAAACTGACTAGCCTTATTCTGATGTCCTGAGTCTTAAAAGAGCCTTTTTTGACAGTTTCCTTGTTCTCAGATTATTGTGAGCAGATACAAAAGAAAAGACAGTATCAATAAAAAAAGACTACACTGTGTTTTGCTTTGGTCAGATTAAATTGTGCTACCTTTTACCTTGGCATTGCCTTAGGTTTGAAATCAATACCAATAAAACTATTTGCCCTCATAGGCCAACTCTGATGGTTTTGTGATGTATCCCTGCCCAGCTCTCTACATGTCAACTAAACTAAATATAAAATCCGTGAGGTTTATGACTTCCAGAAAAAGTGATCTTTTCAGATGTTACTCTCTTCCGATGTTATGAATTTATAGCCTCTAACTAACCTGAATAATAAAAATTAACATGTCTTATTTATTACTATATTTCTAAAGTCAGTATGTTGCTATTGTTATTGTCATGCTATTGTTTCACTTATTCATTACTTAAGGAACTGTTCAAAAAAACACTTAAAACTGATTTAATTGTGATCCCAGAGAAGTCAGGGTAGCCTTACCAACTGTCTAAAAAAGAACCCACCTTCTTATTGAAGACCGAATATAAGATTTCTGTTTAATATTTGCAATAAGGTAACAGATACGGTATGCACGAATATCATTGTGTGTATATGCATACATATATATACACATACATACATGTGCATGTGAGTATACACAGGTCATTTTATATATGTAACAGAGAGGGAGGGAGAAAGATATAGATATAAAATTACTGTCCGTCCTTTAAAACTATCACAGATTATCTGAGTCAGTTTACAACAAAGCAAGTACTAAAACAAGAAATACAAGAATAAGCCCTCACAAGGATTCCATACATAAACCACCTTCCTCAGAGAATCACGTTTGGGAACTGTTAATTAATTTATTTTTTTTTTTTACCATCTAACATAGCAAAGTACAGGTTCCTACGCTAGCCTTTGAGTTCTATTGTTGTACTTACACTATGATTTCCCTGTATACTAAGCTGCTGACTTTCTACTCGTATATCTTTTAGTTGCAATCTTATTTGCTTGTCCTAATATATCTTAACAAACAAACCCCTCATTTAAATTAAAAATTCCTCATAATGTGAGATGCTTGCCTTTTACTGTCATTTCATGTATAAAAAATAAATGCTTCCAAAAATCCTGTGAAAAATCCTGGGTTTAGGCAAAAAAAACAGCTAATTTCAGCTAGATGAATTTCACTCAAACAAAACAGAAATCACAGAAATCACAGAAAGAGAAGCTTGTTATGAAAAGTGCTGTGGTATCTCTTCTTTAGAGTTATTTTCTTCTGTCAAAAAAACAGTAGATCGAAAATCTACTTTCCAAGGTCTTTTTTTTTAAGAGAATATCTACTAGACCCTAGTACTGATTCATGTAACATGAATGCTTTTACTTAAAAACTCAGCTCTGCAATTCCTCTAAAATCTCATGTCGATACATTTACTCCTCTGCAGAGCACTAGCCCCTCAAGTGATGTCATTTGCTAGAAATTTCCTCCAAACTATTAGCACACTAGTGTGCAAATTACCAAAGAGGAAATGGAAGAGTGACATTTCGGGAGAAAAAGAGAGATAAATCTGAAGACAACTGAGTGATAATTTAATTTCACATCTTCATTACTCAGGAATGACCTCAAGCAGAAAAATGTAAAGGAATAAACTCCTGCAATGTCAATTTAGTAATCATCTGCACAACCCATTATTATTTAACATCTTTCAAGCTGTAGTACAATACCTTTAATGTAACACAGACATTTTATCTAGACCTGCTGTTGCACCACCAAAGATATGACTTACAGAAAACTGAGCTTTGTGAACCATAGCTTTGCTTGGTGAGTTGACTTCTGTGCAATAATAGATAGACAATTCTTTGAGGACAAATAGAAAGAATAAAGGAGATGAGCAGAAGTTAGCTGAAAACTAATTCATCTCTAAATCTCCTCAATTAGAAAAGGTAGACTTTCAACAACACATTAAAGTTTGAAGATACATCTAACCCCTAAACAGTCTAGTAATATGGAAGCTCAGTTATGATCTTCAGTGTTCCCTTTCCCATCTACCCTAAACATCAGCTGTAAGCACAGGTCACAATACCACTAAAATCAGCAGGACTCAAGCATGTCCAAAAGTGCTGCAGCTGGACATTGATTCTAAATGTCAGCTCCCTACCAGGTAAAGACATTCCTATTTAGATCTCCCATTACTGTACTGGAGACACAGTAATAAGGCACAAAATTTGCCTGTGGAAGTGATCATTTTCAATGTTTGTGGAGGTTCAGATCTAAGCTGAAATGCAGATTCCCCTATATCCTCACCAACACTAATAATGGTACCCCTTCGGGAGCTCCACACTCCAGGTGCTATGGTCATGCTCACAAAAATTATTCATACCTGCATAAGTATTTCACGTATTGGAAGCACTTTACAAACACTTACTGAGTAAGAATCATAGACTGAGCCTTGTAAGGCTTATCATCCTGATTTTAAAGCAGCAGAGGTGAAATGACTTGCTCAAGGCCATGACATAATTTGGCGGGCAGAACTGGGATTAGAGCACAGGCTTTCATGCCTCACACCTCATTACTGCACATCGTTCTGTCTCTCAGGTTGAAGAACTGGGAAGGTTTTGGTAATAGATTTGCCCTGTTCTTCTTCATGTTGCAGTGGTTTAGATGAGGTGTCAAAATGAAAGCTGGTCCACACTCTGTGAGCATTATTGATCCCAGTTCACTCTTCAGGAGAGTTTGAATCCAGGTCCAAATTTGTCCCTTCTTGGGGCTGTCTTCCCTGTCTCAGCAATAGCTATACTTGTACTGCTGTTACTATACTAAGGGTTAATGAAGATTTTCAGGATTCTTAAGGACGAGAGGTGCTACATAAACGTGAATGTAGTGCCCATTTTTTTTTTTGTGCTGATTCCTTTTCATTCTGGACTCTTTTATATTACTATTATTGTTATGATTACTGTTATTGCTTCCCTGAACATTTCCCTTTGTTACAAATTCTTCTCACTGTCAAATAAATTGCTCACTAAATGGACCTATCCCTACAGAAAGACAAAGCAGATGTAAATCCATCCTGATGCTGTTATTAATGTGCTATTAAAAGATCTACTTGAAACAATGTTACCTGTTTGCTGAAAATCTCCACAAAGAAACAAAACCGTTTGCTCAATCTCAAGGCATGTAGGAGATGCACCTGTGTTGCCAATTCTCAAACAGCCAAATTGCTCAGTAATAAAGTGTTTCTGTAATGTAGCATTTATTTTTTTTAAAAAAGGTGATTTTGAACAAATGCATTTGCATTATGTCTGAATTTCGTTTAATGTGTTTTTACAATACATGTTTGTAGTGCATTATTCCACAAACAGAGCAAGCTCCATCTAAAATCACATTTGATTATAAAAGTGCACCCTCATACATATCTAATAAACAAATAAACAAATCAGTTTGATCTGTTATGCAGATAACACTAATATGTAAAATATGTTCAGGAACTAAAAATGCATTTTCTGTATGGAAGTTTTCCTTGTAGAATGCACAGTGAATTTATGTGAACTGTATACAGCACTGAGACTCTTTTATGTAGCCTGTTTCCCTGGCTGATAGCTAAAAGAGGTTAGGCTGAATCTCAGTGGATCAATTAACAGAGGGACCTGTCCTTCAACAGAAGAAGATCTATTTCAGGATTTGCATATCACTGAAAAAAATTACAAAGCTGAGATAAATACAAGCCCGATAATAACTCACTGCAGGCTTGGCTTCATTCCTAGATTTCCTTGGCTGTTTGTCCTAATAAAGTGTCTCCATGGCACTTAGGGCAGGAAGGTTATTAGTAGCTGTCAATCAAAAGAAGGAGTATGCATCGACAGGAGGAGGAAGAGAAGAGAGGTGACATTCATCCTCTTTTCTCACTTATATTTGGTACAGAAGTCATTCAGAGCAAGTGGTTAAAAAAGGACAGGTTCTTCTTCATCCTCCATGGAAAAGGAGAAGAAGGGAAAGAAAAAAAAAAACAAAACACCTGCCTTGGTTACCAACAAATTAATAATAATGTGGAATACATCAATTGCTACTCTATACCTTTTTAATGCTAGGATGTTTGTTAATACCAAAGAATATTAAGGACATATACAAAAAGAGCAGGATAAAGACTCCTGACAAAACTGTTCTGGTTGATATTTTAGTATAAACAAAGGATAACTTTAAACAGCTCCAACTTAAGATAAAACTTTGACACTGTGTAGAGAAGAGTTGCATTTCACATTTAAGCTAACATGGTTCTGGCAAGGAACACCTTTAAAAAGCTAGTAACAACACAGAATATGCATTTCTTCTCTCATTTAAATCAGGTGCAGTGATTTTAACTTTACCAAGTTGAAACTCAGAACTGATCTATACACCAATTAATTAATACTTTAAAGGTCTTTAATTTACTGTACCACTTCCTTAATTAAAGTATATCTGCTGCTAGAGCACATCATCTCTATATATGCATATTTTCATAAGTAACAGAGTCCATAGAGTGCTAATTGATATCCTGGTCTCCAGACAATACTTTACTAAATGAAATGACAATTATAACCAATTAAAATTCACTTTACATACCACTTCACCTATTTTGTATGTATTATGCATGAAGACAGAGAGTACATTGCCTCGCTGCTCAGGATTTGTGTGCGTCTGTGCAACTGATGGACAGCTCGGAGGTATTCCTTTTAGCAAGC